>NW_028278654.1:0-266428 GCF_059751315.1 Micrasema longulum
TGTTTGATTCAGTCTCCCGTGATGAGGCTCAACCTTTCTTCCATCATTTAAAGGATCTATCAGGTGGGCGCCGTCCGGAAAGCAATTATTTGGCTGCTGTGGACACCAGTCTTTAGCTGCTCATTCTGTTTGAGTGGTCGCTCCAGAATCTTTTACGCAATCGGCATCGACTTTGCACGTTTTTCGGTAATCGATCTGAGGACCCTCATCTTTATGTTCTTGGGAGGTTCTTTGTTCTCATGTCCGCTTGTGTTTCAACAAAATATGCCAAGGTGAATCTCACACATGTCTTTTACAATTTGCATCGTGTTTTTATGTTTTCATATTATCTCTTTTAGACATCCTGATACTTGAGAAGCGTTGTTGACTTGATCTCGGACTTCGTTATACAAATCATTATGGCTGGATATATCAATTCATAAATATCTGAAACAAGCGATTTATTATATTGATTCATTGTCAATAACGAGTTTACACCTTTAAGGTGATCTTGGTATAAATAATTTTTTTGTTTTACAAACAGAAATAGACGTATAGAACCTTTGTGATACAAGTACGAAGTTGTATAACATAGGTTGCAAGTCGTCTTCAGATTCAGGTACTATTGCCGCTTCATCTGTATAGTATATTAGATTGATAATATTGTTGCCCATTTTGTGACCGAGTTCCAAGAATGCGTTAGATGTAACTATTCACTGTCAATATTTTTAAGTAATTAGTTTTAAAAAGTTACTCCTTAGGATCAGTTTTGCCTAGAGCTGTCATCCGTTTTATTGTGTGAAATTACTATTCCTGTACAGACCTGAATATTATTTATTTATTAATTATTATTTATTTATTATTACACGGCACGTAGTGTCTTTTACTTTACAAAAATATGTGTTGTGTAGAAATAAACACTTCAAAACCGTAGATAAAACAGGGAAAAAAAAGCATAAAAAGTTTATATGTACATATTATATCACAATGGTTTTTTTCAATGAACTTGCTAACATATTGTGTAAAAAAATAAAAAGTCATTATAAGGTGTAAAAAAAATCATTAGAAGGAATATAAAAATTAAAACTTACGAAAAACGTTTTTTAAAGTCATTTAAAAAGGACAATTATGATTAAAAAAAAAATTATGATGGCAAATAAGTTTTTATTATTTCAAATATTTTTGCAATTTGATTTTAAAGTGAGTTTTTCTTTTTTTTTTAATATATCGTATTAAAAAAAAAACTTTTTATATTCCAATTCAGTTCAGTTCAGGGCCAAAACACGGCGTTTATTGGCGAAAAAAGTAAATACTTGCAATACAACATAAAACAAAATAAGCATTTGACAAAAGAGATCTCTCTGAAATACTTGTTTAGTTTCTCTAAATTCATGTAGGAAAGAGCTGGATTTTACTCACAAACAAAAAAGTTAAGTAATTCAGTCAGATGAATTAATTGAAACCAGCTGACGACAGGTCATAAGCCCTGTAAATTCCTGGACTTCCATATTCCCTCATCTAAAATTTTCTCTACCTTTGTTGTGAAAAGTTGATCGTTATAACTCGGGTGAAATCCAGTCCCCTTCTAAAAACTCAAAATATTTTCGATTAAATAAAATAAATAAAAAACTGTGGATTGGAAAACCTTGGAAACGACTAGACGTTTTTTACCCTCATAAAGAATACAAAGAAAAATGTGTTTATTTGAAGTAATTAGCATTGATGAAAAACTATGGTATCTTTTTCTATGATTAATAAATTAGTATGCAATAATCGTTTTTGATTTCAATACCAGTTCGTTTTGTTTGACTAAAAAACGCAGGCTTTAAACGGGAAATTTGATAAGAAAACACGAATATACGAAACGGCTTTATGTGTTATTGTGTGCTATTAGGGACGATGACAGCTTGAATTTATATTATTTTTCAATTCTTAACAGAGTTGTTAACACACAAGAGTTGTGTCCAACAACAGTATACATATTCTTCATTGTCAAAACGTCTATCAAAGTCATCAGTAATGTTTCGTGTTGGATGATTGTGTAAGCAGATATAATATTATTTTGGTCATGTTTTTGTGTATCTTTAATATAATGAACACACATACAAGGTTTTTGTGATGCCAACCGACATTTTGATAAACGTATTATCAAATTAAATTAATTTTACCATACCATCAACAAAGCACACCAAATCACCAAAATATTAACTTTTTTTTAAACATATTTTTTTTAACAATACTTTGATTAAGTATATTCATATTTGCTTTTTTAAAAAACGATACGTCGTGTGATACTTGTATATTTTAAATCTATTGCTATTGACTATAAATTTATATATCAACAATGTGTTAGAAATCATTCAGTCGTATTTTTCAAATAAAAATCAATCTTGAAAACTATATATTTAACTTTTGTGCATAAAAATTGATTGTACATTACGGTATGTAATGGCAATAAAAATGTATCTGTGTCCGAACGGAGGAAAAATACAGTTCTTTGTGCGAAATAGAACCAGAATCCTGGACGAGTGTTGTCAATTCGATTGCTGACCTCGGGGAAAAATCCTGAGAAAGGAAATCGAGTAGAAATAATTCAGCATTTTAGTAAAGTAGTAGGCGCATTCGTCCACCATGCTTAGGGTTATTGGTTTGATTTCTGACATGATTGACGTGAAATATTTGTTTAAATGATTTTTTCTTTTTTTTAAAGAAATCTTTTCGCTGTGAAGATTTACCCAAATATTAAAATTTTTGGGGCTATTTTCAACGAGTTATAAATAACTCATTATAAGAATATGGGAATCAAGTTTGGATTGAGTGGGGTTCGAATTTTGGACCTCTGATCCATGAGATTGCAATACTTGCCACGGACCACAAACCGATTCAATCAAACCACAAAAATAATAATACATGGAAGCTTTAAAAGATTTTATTGTATTCTTCACTGCAGTATTGTCAAATTTTAATCCATCAAATATACGAATACATGGTCAGTACGATCACCATATTTTAGTTTTCAAGTACGATAGTTAACGAATAAAGTGTTAGTTCAAAATTGAGACCGTGGCCAGAGCATTACATTCTGCTTCCTGGCCCATGACCTAAGCTGATTACGAAGAACACATTAAGGGAACCTATAAATAATATGAATAAACTTTAATTGGACTTATTGAAAAGTAATTTTTTAAAACCTGAATGACGAAACCAATCAACTACCTTATCAATTGGTGTTTTTAATTGTCAAGAATGCTCTAGCCCTAAACCTAAATTAAAAAATAAATATAAATCGGGGCAGTAAATTTTGTCGTTGACGATGTTGTACAGAAATACCAAATCTGATTAATTCTGCCTTTGCTGAAGCGTGGCCATAATCGGAATGTTAACATATTTGTATTAGAGATTTTAAAAATCACTGATAATGACGTCGTTTAAGCACCACTTGTTACGTGTATGGTTATGTTGATGAATAATATAATTTTAATGATTTCACACAATTTAAATACGCATCAAAAAAGGTTTTTTTTTATATAATGAAGAGGATTTGTCTCTGCTTCTGCTAGTTCTGACAATATTTTACCTGTTTTATACCCTTTTATGTAATATAATTTCAGAGCTTGTATTAAAAATGTCCTTAATATTGATGTCCGATATAAAAGGAAGGCAAATTACAAAAAGGAGCTTCTCTTTGCTTTATACTATCCGTAGATGAAGCAAGGTTTTCGCAGATGGACATCCAAGTTATAAAGAACAACCCTTCTAAACGAAACCGGATTATTTATTTATGAAACCAGTTACAAGTGAATGCAGTTAAAAATTTTATGTTATTAATTATTTTTTTTACTGTACTTTATTTCAAATACCCGGTACACTTCCAACGATTCAAAATCAAACCAAACAAAAAAAAATACTCATCGTATTATTTTCATCGTTTCATTTATTATCATCGTTATGATTTTTTACATGTTCAATTTAGTGAGTTTTCATGATATTTAAAAAGAGAACCTCGTACCCTTCAAAACACTCTAATCATGGCTTACCAGCCAAAAATCTATCACGACACAATTGATTGGCTATTTTAAACACGAGTACACCTGAATCTGTGACGTTTTAAGTTAATTCGTTTTTATTCAAACGTATTTTTATTAATTTTACCATTTATTTTCAAAATACTTTGCGGTACTGTCAATGCTCGTTTTTTTAATATGATTTTTTTAAATAAACGATTTCCTTTGGCACTAAACTTCATCATTACTAACATATTACAACAGAGATGAAGAACATTTTAGAGAAGGTTATATAGAAGTCTAGGCATGTAAAGGGCTCATGACCTGTCATTGGCTGGTTTATGTGGCCATTTTACACACTGTGAACCATTTACCATTCTGCCTATATTTAAACATCTGTATTCCTTTAATTCTTTTATTTGTTGATGTTTGTGAAGTTAAAGAGCTAAAACCTTTATTTATGCGGGTGAGATTTATCAAATTGAATTATTTCTACATTTTTTTATAGACCAGGTGGATTTATCAAAAATATTTCATTTAATATTCAAGACTTCTTTATTACCTTCTCTAAAATGTTCTTCGTCTCTGTTGTATGTTTATATTAACAGCTCCCCAGGGAGTTGAATCCAGTTCTTGTCTACGAAAATTTGGACAAACTCAAAGTATTGTTCCTCATTATTTATTTGACCAATTGGCGCCTATGGTCATTTTCAGACTGGACGAGTTAATATTTGGTAAATAATTTATTCCTACATACAAATATAATATTATCTCACGATGCAATTCCTGTGCAGGTAAATAAATTACGTTAGATTAATCTATCCAACGACAAATACGAGTAGCTATCGGGTCATTCAAGGGATAATTAGAAATGTTTCTGTAGCACTAACTATGCACAACACTCTTTCCTCTATCGTTCTTGCTCTAACTATAAGGCTTTTTTTTCATCTATTGTATTTTTAACATGCGCCTGAATTTATTAAAAAATAAATTAAGACTCATTATTTCTGGCTGCGATACGACCTCACTTACTTTTTAATGATATTCACACTTACACACACCTGAACACTTACTTGTACTCTCTAGTCGATTTGAATCAGATACAAATAGCAACTTTACTTTATTTTTAAATATTAAAACGTCCAATTTAGATTTGTGATTGTTTAGTTCGGACTTACTTAACATTATTATTTATCAAAGTACATTTGTTTGTTTGTTTTTTTTAATCTAAAAATGACTCATTAAATAAATGTCTTGTTTAAACTGATAATTATTTATTTTTCTTATGTTTTTTTTCATAGATTTATGGCTGGATGCTTTCGGTATAATTTTTAACACAAAATTTGGTGCCTAATTCGAAAAATACAAAACAATCCACGAAAGAATACGAAAGTGTCACAATTTACATTCTTCTTTTGCAGTTTCCCAAAAAGTTGATTTTTTTAGTTGAGTCGTTTTTGTCCTAAAGGTGCAATATATAAAAGAAAAACCAATGAATTTTTTTTTTATTATGTCAAATTCACGCATTTAAATTTAAAGAAAGAGAACTAACAATGTATTTAAATTTTCCAAGTGCAAAATAGGTGATAATCCAAACAAGATACCTTTATAAATTGAACCGATTTTTGAGTGAAAGAGTTGTAAAAAACGAAGAAAAAGCAGTCAGGTTGCATTCGATAGTTTTCGTTTCCCATTTCCGATCCAGAACCGGAAGCATTTCCCATGTCAAGCCGACCGCAGATAGAACTAAAATAAAACATGGCCGCCATCACAACCTTACAGACTGATATTACTGGAATAAAACATTAAACCTTTGATCTGATATTATGTGTGTATCTTGACTTGTGCAACCTGCAATGAAAATTGCACTCTACAAACAGCATGTACAAGGAAGACAGACAGGAATATGGTGTATTGAAAAAAGTTATATTCAATATGTTTATATTTATTTTAATCATTGTTTGTATCTTATAAGAACTTCGTCAATTAAAGATATTTAAGAATTAATAATATCATTTTCTTTTTTACTACGCCTTAACGTACACTGATTTTTTAGTTATTATTTAAGTACCCTCATCAGAAATATACAATGAAAACGCCCACTCTTTTCTCAAAATTGTTGATGAAGACTTGTGTCTTTCTTCAATTTAGCATATTTTTAAAACAAATTAAAAGCATATTCAATATTTTTTTACCATCAAACCACAAAAATAACAATACATGGAAGCTTTAAAAGATTTTATTGTATTCTTCACTGCAGTATTGTCAAATTTTAATCTATCAAATATACGAGTACATGATCAGTACGATCATCATATTTTAGTTTTCAAGTACGATAGTAAACGAATAAAGTGTTAGTTCAAAATTGAGACCGTGGCCATACGTCTAAGATTCCGCTTCAATGGGAAGAAAAACTTAGTAGGTAATACAATTAAAACAAATGACTCAAAACCTCTATTCCATATTTACAAAAAAAAGCCTATGGAAAATAAACCTGGATCACTGTGTTGTCCAGATATTATCTGGACATGGTGAGTTTAGATCAAAATTATATGACCTCGCACTAGTGAGATCCTGAATGTACTAGCGTAGAGCCCCGTCAGACGGCTGAACATATCGTATGGCATTGTCCGATTTTAGATACTGAGAGAGAAAACAAAACGAAAAAGAAATGCTGAATGGCTTGACGGAGGTGAAGAGACCACTGTGAAATCCAAACTTATTGGCTAATCCAACAAACGTCAAAGCATTTTTACATTTTGTGAGCGAATGGGTGGAAAAATAGGAACTGGGTAAACGCCTACCATGAGTACTAAATCAGTTTAAGATATAAGGATACATACTTGGGTACTGGCATCGGTTGTCTGAAGTGAACTCTTGTCTGTCTGTGTTGTTCTTGTCTCATAGAAGGGAAGTGGTAAATTACAATCCTAAACAGAAGACTAACTCAATAGAACCACGCGCCAACCATGCTCTAGGACCCGCTTCGTCTGCTCTAAGGTCTGAGATATTGTAAGGACGATTAGGGTCTTTGCATAAGATTGTTGGTATAATTAGGGTTTTTGAAAGGGATTCAGTATTATGACGAGAAGTTATTTCTTCTGAGTCCGATAGATATGTTAGGATCTGTGTTAGGATTTGCCAGAAGTGTCTTGATACTTTGATGTTCCTCTGTGATCTGGTATACATAAGTATTGTTTTTCTTCTGTTGCTTGAGTAGTTGTATAGAGTAAATTATTTTAATGTTTTCTATATTTTTTTGGGCATTGTTGGATTTGTTTGTATTTTTACTTTCTTTTTTCTTTCCAAAGCGGGATCTGGAGCATGAGACCATAGTCTCAATTCGAAACTAACACTGTATTCTTTCACTTTCACTCTGGGAAATTAGAAAAAGGTGAGGAGGTACTGAACACGTGAAGGCTACCAGATTTCAGAGAGCTCCTTCGGGCAACTTTTTTCGTTTGAAAACGAGCAAATTTTCCGTGTATGTGGGCACTGCCAAGGAGACTTATGTCTTCAGATGCGGTGTGCGGTATGTGGTGGGCAAGCTGTACTGAACACGTGTATTTGTGTATAATATTAAATTTTCGCTTAGTTAGTTTTTTTAAAACATGATAGTGATATGCGAAACTAAAGAAAGACACAAGTCTTTATGAACAATTTCGGGAAAGGGGTGGATGCTTTAATATAAACAAAGAAAATATTCGAAAAATTCGCCCAATACAACACGCGCTCAACTTCAAAAGGTTAGCAATTAGATCAATATTAGGTACAGTAATTTTCTACAAATATTTGGATATACTCAAAATATTGTTGTTAATTGATATATCGTTATTTATTACAAACAATGACGCATTAGTAATAACAAAAATCACATAAACCAAACAGGGTGGTAGGAATTGTAATAAGGGCTGGTGGTAGCAGAATTTTGTGCTGGGAAGCTTGGTAGGAGGGCAGGGAGTGGGAGTATTACGAGATAAACATTTTTTCACAAAACCCTCGGATATAATTCTCGAATATTCCGTCAAAGAGACGTGCGCAATTAGAGAAATGGTCAGCGCGACCTTTTACTTGCTTTTTGTATGGACTGAACAGTGGATAACCATCAGATACCATTTTTTAAATTTTTTTATTTATAACGAAAAACAAACAGTTTTTACAATCTTTAGAAATAACATTTTCAACGTATTTTTATACGATTAATATTAAATACCTACGATTTAATGGAAACTTCACAAAAACAAGAAGATCCTGATTTAATTATTGAAACAATCAAAACAATATTTACTTACAAATTAATATCCTCCATATCAAATAAAAAATGTACTAAGAAAAAGTAAATTTTAAAATTGTATTGGCTAAAAAAAAGTTGTGAGTAGTATTAATAATACAGAAGGCCAAATTATAAATTATAATGTAATGAAATATATATGTTAGTCTAAAGAAAATAAATATTTCATAAATAAATGTGTAGCAAATACAACATTGTAAAACGGTGAGCAAATACACACAATAAAAATATTAAAACACAACTGATTTTTTTATTTACTTGTGTTTATTCAGTACACTTTATCTTTATGGATTTTACAATATGTAGTAAACTTCTTTGAAAAAATAATGCGGATATCAAATCATTTACAAGTATACCTGTCAACAGCTGGTAGCTAAGAAGTGTGTTTATTAGGGGTGGAAATAAACAGACAAATATTAAATTAAGGGCGAATACATAAAACAATATGAATTGTACAATGAAATCAACCTTGGCAAATGAATTAATGTTTATTGCAGGTGGAAAAATATAATGAAGTTTAAAATTTAAAAAAAAGTATAAATGTATGAAGGTTAAATGCAGTCAAAATGCAATTTCTTGTGCAGTATGTAAGGCTGAAACGAGCATCACCTACAAAAATAGGAAAATGGTTGAACATTGGTTTGGATATTTATGTAGAGCGAACGGACTGTAAAAGAACGGCTTAAATATTTACGATGCGAATGTTGATAGATGAAGTAAAGGAGAAAAAACGACAAATACATACATGTCATAACCGAATCCGACAAATCTTGAAGACATACATGCTCCTACTTCTCTGATTTCAATTCTCTAGATTGAATTGGTTTGCAGCGAGGCTCTGCATCTCCTTTTGCAACTCCGGTCTGTCATGTGCGGCCCTCTTAAGCTCTTCATATAGTCGCAGTTCAAGCAAAAGCTAACCCAAAAATAATAATTTTGAAAAATCGCAATTCGAATGTTTGGAGACCAAGAGAAAATCACATTTTTGATTTTTAGAGGTTTTTGTTTTCGGCTTTTATTTTTTTATAAATTCCATTATAACCCTTTTTTCAGATGCATTTTCATATATCTGGAAGGTTTTCAAAGTAGCAAGGCGGTTTAAATTTCGTTTAAGAACTTTTTTTTGTTAATTATCCGGACAATTCAACCTAAAAACATAAAGGAATTATTACAAATAATCATTATATTAAGCTTTGTGGTTAAAAATATGTTATAAGAAATATCGTTTAACACGTTTATTGTTTCATGTTTTACTATATAAATGTTTTATCACAAACAAAGTGCTGTTTTTAGAAAGAAAACGGCCACACTTAAAAAATTATAAAAATCTGTTTCAATGGTCAAAAAACTATGTCTGCCTTTAATGATTTATGATTTTCGTGATTTTCACGAACAACAAATAATTTTGAGTTACTCAACCTTTTTCTAACTAAGTAACCTTGGTCGCTTTAGCCTATTAAAGAAAATATTTTTAAGCATTAATTGGCAAATTTAACTTTTTTAGGGTTTGCCTGAACGGTGACAATATGACCTGCAGCTCGTATCCTGCTATTACCTTATTTAGGAGACTTTCATGACACATTACGTGCCGTTTATCTATCTTTCGGAGATAGTTTTAAACAGGACATGCTAATGGATGCAATAGTCGGCATGCGTGCATGAAATGATGAATGAATGCAGAGAAATCGAAGACTCTATGCAAAAACAAAGTGGTGTTGCTTTCTAATATGTCTGCCTACCCCTACAAAAAACAGGGTGCGATCGTTTGCTAGAGTTGTTTAATGTTTAATTTTCAGTGGTATTTATTTTAATCCTCCCGACGATTCCAGGGTTACAAAGTGATTTAACGTTACATAAAACGTTTACAATTTTTCATTTTCTTTTTTAAAGAGAATTTCTACTCGGTAAGTCAGCGAACCGTTATTCGGGGTTTTTCGTTTTTTCATACATTATAATGACTTTTCCATAGTCGGACTTCGCCCCTGCGGCGGACAAAGAAGATTCCAACGTTTTAATTTTATGGTACAATATTTACACTGTGCAAAGATACGAATTTTCTACTATCAAAGGAAGCAACATTTATCAAAGAATGTGTGTTTGTATTTTTAAACGGGTATTTGTATTTATTTTTCCAACTGTATTTAGAAAAATCCCATCGTGTATTTAGCTAAATACATGATTTTGTTTGTTATATTAATTTTAAGAATAATGGCAGGTTGTTGAAGCTGCTATAATTATTTCTTTGCAATTTTAAATGTCAAATTGTGTTTGACAAATATCTACTTTATACTATTAGTACTTATTTGTATTTTATTGTAATTTATTTTTTTAGTTAATACGACACGAATGCCTTTATTGACATTAATACATTATACAAAACAGTGTTCCATTACAAAATTATGAAATAATACGAGAAAAATATATTTGTACATATTTCACAGTTATAACTATGCGATTACATACATACTTTAAAAAATGTAGTGATACGTTTATATATGTATATATATATATAAATATATTTGATGTGTATTTATTAAGATATTTCTTTTTTTTTGTATTGCGCTTTCGCCTAAGTGGGCATCTTCAAGACAGTCTTAAAAACGTTTTTTTTTATTTATATAAATTCATCAAATTCAAATAAAACAATATGAATAAGCAAAAATGTCCTTACAGTAAAAATTTAATGTCTTTCGTGGCCTTTTTTTTAAATTTATTATTATTTTGCACCACAACAGACCAGGAGGCTCCAATAGGGAACATAGGTACTACAAATACGGATAAGTCATGTAAAATGGATACAGGAAAATTTACTGTATTTTCAAAATCGATATGAATATTGCGGAGGAATATTTTCATACATTATTATTTTTTTTGTTTTTAAAATATGTTTTTACAAAAATGCGACATGTTAGGCCTTCACAAATGTGACTTTAAGATTTGTGGCGATGTTCTATTTTAATTTAAACAGTCACAAACAAAGTTCAAAATTAAACAAAATCGTGACGTATTAGGGGCGTGGCCGATAAAATGAACCGTTTTCGGAGGAATTTCAATATATAAATTTAAAAACATTTTTTATGCCTTTAATAAGTACAATATTTTTTTTTTACTCTACATTTTTTCTGTGCCTTTAATTATTTAAAATTGTAAAAAAAAGTGATAGTTCCCTTCGAGAAAAATCGTATTCTAAATTTTTCGTGTTCACACCGGGAATCGAACCCGGAACCTCCCGTGTCAAGCGTACATATATAAATCGATATCTCAGTTCCATTGACGGATTATGACATTTTTAGTTTTGAGTAATACTATTCATTATATTAAAAAAAACACCTCCTTTTAATTCTTCACAGGTTAACTCTAAAAACAATGTTTTATTTTCTTATCAGACAGACGTTTTCTTATGGAAATAAATAAACTTAACAATCTCTCAACTCGATAACTAATTAAAATGTGGTGATAATTTGCAGCACAACTTTAATCCTAAAACTAGTAGCCATTGTGTATATATTTCACATAAATAAATACGTATTTATATCACTTAAGGGATTTTATTAATAATTTCTTACATACCAATTTAGATCTGTCAAACTTTGGTCAGTAATTGCTCAAAACTAATAATTTCTAGTTTTCTATGGAAGGAACTGAGCCATAGATACATAATTTTTTTAAAGCATTTTTTTAGATACCAAAATATATTTATCTTCTGCAATTATATCATATAATAAGATAAGTTTTACAATTCAAAAACTGTTTTTGATTACATAATTTCACTAGCGAAGGAATTTTAGTTCGGATAACTTGCAACAGATGACACCCTTTGTCAAAATACAGCTTCTTCCAGTCTCATTCTCGGATGCGCCGGTAAAGTAGATTTCTACTATCTGAGTCTCTAACTTATTACATTTTAAAGGCTGAATAATTTTAATTAATAAAAATGAAGCATTTCATAATAATTTGAAATCATTGATTTTAAAGGAAAATTTAATATTTTGTTTTTATTTTATTTTATTCTATTCAAATTTACAATGCCTTTTACATAATAGGTTGAAAATACATTATTAAATATTATGAAAGGTAAGTAAAGTTAATTGAAATATCAACATTAAAAATTAAAGTAATGCTAACTGTAAACCAAATAATATTTTTTTATCACAATAGAGATTGAGAATACTTTTGAGAAGCGATAGTGGAAGTCTGGGGATTAACAGGGCCTACGACCTATCGTTGGCTGGTTTATCATTCAATACAAGGGGTATTTTAGTGAAGATCACTTTAATTTATTTAAAAAAATATGATAAATTTTAAATATAAATAAAAAATTTATTTATTGTCCTATCTTTATAATTAGAGGTTAAAGAACACCGAAACGTAAAACTAAAAAAGTTTAAAATAACTTTATTCGTCATGATCAATTCATGTTCGCTTCGTAGTTGGAGCATATGGTGTCTACAAATGGCCTCCAGCTGCCAAGTCCTGTGCATACTGAAATTCAGATTCACATCCCAAAGTTCAACAAACAGTCAGCAGCGGACGTCCAGGTCGTATATTTATTCAGTAAACCTCACTCGAGCCCAGAGCAGCAAAGTCCTGGGTTTTAAGAATAGGTATCTTAGAAGCATGTTGGGTGTGCGGTGTTTGATTATATGTGGAATTAAGAAATAAAAGAACGAACGCAGCAAAAACCGGTGATAACTGTCATCCATAGGAGGCGATACGATTGACTGGCCCCTAATATACTGCAGATCCCTTCCGAAAGCCTTAACCACCTTGCCTAGTTTGAAACTACGTTAGCAGAAATGTATTTTAATAACCTACTAATGAACTGAAAGACGTAAACAAACAATCTCAATTAACATTATCGGTTCTCAAATATAATTAAGTAAAAATATCAAATGTGAATGTAAATAATACCATGACGATATATTG
This sequence comes from Micrasema longulum, assembly GCF_059751315.1. NCBI lineage: Eukaryota > Metazoa > Arthropoda > Insecta > Trichoptera > Brachycentridae > Micrasema > Micrasema longulum. The sequence goes on from NW_028278654.1 coordinate 13,201, forward strand.
TTTGTTTATTTGAGTTTTATTTTAAATTGTCTTAATCTTTATTTTCCATCTCCAAATCAAATGTAATTTTCCACTCTTACATTTCTTTATTCATCCTCCATCACTTCTCCTCTCTTACCTTATTTTCCTTTCCCAATATCTCCTTGTGTTGTCGGTATTTATTTTATTTTAATTTATATCAAGAACGTTGTTTTAATTATAATTGAATGACAAACCCTACTAGGTATTCTATTTTTATTTGTAAGTCTCTAATTATAAGCAAAATAACCTGTACATTAAAGTGGGCCGATTATGTATGAAGTTTTTTTTTTTTTAGATATCAAAGTGAAAAGGGTTCAAAAAGTTGTCTTTTGGATCGCATTGAACGTAAAAATTATTAAAAAAAATATTCCATACTAATTTTGGCCCTCAACAGAAGTTTGAAGTTTATAACTGTCTGAACATTTTGTAATTATCTGTATTGATAATTGTTTTTTTGTTCGTAAAGATATAACTTAAACACATTACAAATTCGGACACGTTTTAAAACTACCGAAATGCAAAAAAAATTACACTCCGCGGAACTGATTCCGTTGAGCGCCTGACTAAAATTGACGAAAACAATGGCACATTAAAACAATGCTACCCATTTATTACAAAACAAAGTGCAACTTAAGCCCTTGGATGCTTATATAATAAGATTTAATGCAGATAATACAATTTAATTAGACTGTTTTTCTTACTTAAATACGAAATGACAGCCGGTTTTGGGCAAAAAAATGATTTTTTCGAAAACTTCAAGCTCTGGTTGAGGGCCAAAAAAAAAAAATATCGGCTCACCCTACGGTACATCTGTTTGTAATCGAGAAAAATCAAATAAATAATATTTTAAGAAAAGAGCCTCTTTTCATCTACAACAGTATTGCTTTTCTTTTGGAAAGGCATTGGAAATTAAAATAAATTAACGTAATTATTGATGTAAAAATAAGTACGTATATTTAGCAATAAGTCAAAATAAAGGCAGTATTATGTGTGTAGTATTGATATCTTAATGTTTTATTGGTAACGGAGATCTGCGTCGTTTTGAAACTAACTATTTTTTATCATAGTTTTATGGCTAAAACTTCAATTTTCCAAGTGGTTTTGTTCCCACAATGACCATAAAGAATCATTACTGTAGATTGTAAATTCGCCAGAGTTTTGCAATATTCACAGTGTCTGACCCGCCACAATGAATCCACTCCGAACATTCCCTAAGGGTTGGTATGATGACCTACCCCCTCAGGTTTACTGCTCTAAACAACCCCCAAACACCCCAAGTAGGTATTGATGGGAGTTAAAAGGAAATAGCTCACACGGGGGACGGGATAAAACTGTAAAATATTCAAAATTCATTTATAAATTGTATTTTAAAAATTATGTAAATTCTTTTTGATGAAATTACTTTGTTTTATTTACTAAAATTCCTTTTTAGTATTGTGGGGTACTTCCAGTGTAGCAAATATACAAGTTTAAGTTGATAATTAAGTACTTTCATCAGGAAAAATTCTACTTAATCACTGACATGGAACTAGGTCAATTTCAGCCTTGTAACTGGTGGGATCCAGAGCACAGAACTTCTATAATAGCCGAACAGCTAAATAATTTCATTTACCAAGGTTGTTTAACAACTTTACCGTCGGGTAAAGGGCTTTTCGAGTCTAGAATAAAGAAGCAGAAGACAATAGGACTTCCTTATCATTAATCAGGATTCTTTTACCAGTTTTAATCAACAATGTTTTGATTGTGTCCTAATGTTTGTAGACAGACTGGTTGCGACAGAGAGGGAAATCATTTTTAAGAAAGTAGTATAGAAGTCTAATTATTTACAGGGCTTTTTTTTTAAAGGAACAAACCGCTTAGCCTATATTTTGAAGATTGTCAGCAGGTGGGAGAGAGGGGATATTATGGAAGTAGGTAATGAAAAATACACCACAACACCCAGATCAATTGAAAAAAAATCTTTTTAGCCGTCTAACAAACTGTGCCACGACGCCTGTCAAATTATATAACCTGTCATTAGCTGGCCACTTAAGACACTGTGTAACATTCACTGCTTGCAAATATTTGGACATTCTCAAAACATTGTTGATTAAAACATTTTTTTTATTCAGATAACAAATAAAGATCCAATATTACTACTTAATGCAATTTTTTACAGTAATTAAATACATATTTTTACATTAACGATTCCCATTCCGTAAAAGAAATCAACAATTTTTGTGTACACAATGGGGAGTGATGTCTTACAATAATTATTTTTATTTTAATTATTAATATATTTAGGATAACACATAAATTTAAAAAAAAAACAACATATTAACGGTGTTTTTAATCAGTGCTACATGAAGAAGAATTAAAAATGTAACTTTTCACTTCTTTCTTACATATATTATATTCCTGGCTGTACTTTTTATTATCTTAGTTTATTTCATTAAAAAAATATATTCTTCTGTGAGTAATGATATTGTGCTGTAGTTGTTTTTAATTAAGGAATTAAGATATTACCACCTGTTCTATGTCGCGTCCTTACATTTTGTATCCTAGAAATACTACTATTTATTTTGTCTTTTTGTATTTGAAGCAAACAATTATTTTTATGTAACATTAATTTAACTTAAAATCACTCTCTATTATTAAAAAAAAGATTGCAAAAATAATTCTTAAAAAGCCCAGAACTTACCCATCAAAACTATTATTCGAAGAACTTAATATACCAACAATTGAAGAAATTTTTAATAAAGCCTCTATCTTACAAACTTTTAAAGAAAAAACAATTGAAGTGCAAAATTCAAGTAACTCTAGATTTTCTAATAGGTAATTTTGCACAGATGTAAAACAACAGCAGCGTTAAACCATTATAAGTACATAGGTAAAAAAAACTTATAAACTTCCGGAAAACTTAAAATCTATAAAAAGTTATCAAACTTTTAAAACTAAAATTAAAAAACATTTAAGACTCACCCCTTCCTAGACTCCATACCAAAGAATGTTTATTTTTTATTTTGAATTTACCTTGTTTATTTTTAATTTTAATTTTAATTTACTTTGTTTTAATTTACTTTATTTATAAAAAAAAAAAAAAATGTGAAACGAACTCCCTCTCTAAACACAAGTATCTACTTTATTAGAGAGGTAGAAACGTTATATATAAGATGTTCTGTATATTTACCTATTTTGTATTTCAAAAATGTATTTTGTAAAAAAAAAAATATTCAATAAATAAAAAAAATAAAAAAAAAAACAATTTTAAACCTTATACCTCAAATTTTTTGAATAATTAAACAGTGAGAAAAGTATATGGTTTTTAAAAATTAACTTTTATATCTTTTTTTTTTATTTTTTTGTATTTTTTTGATCGGTAAAATGTTTGTTTTAAAAGCACCTCCATCCGATTATTCCGTACTGTAATATGGATTGGGCTAATGCAAAGTAAATTGATTTTAAATTTAATATCAATCCGATAAAAGAAAAATACATCTTTAATAAACATAATACATGACGTTTGTATATTTCACTACGAAGGGGTCGGAAAACATATTTTACGACCCTTTCTCAAGCTATCGGTGTGGTGTCTGTTAGTCGGGGGGTTCAGTAAGCCGGCCGCGGCGTATGGCGGTCGGAGAAGCGAGTAAATATCCCTACACTCGGGTATACAATATGGGAATCGGCTTTTTATTACTCCTCGGGGTATTTCGCTGGCGTTGGCCATCCTTTCTCTGCCAGAAGTTCAATAAAAGCCTGCACTGTACTATGATATTGGACCACCAATATAACTCTAGTGGATATGATAGAAATAGATGTAAGCTTAACCGAAATGATGGTGGAAACGAGTAAATTGTACTGCCTGCGCCGGTGTCTGCTTTACAAGTAACCGCATATTTTTCGCTTTGTTTTACGAAGTAAGAAAAAAATATACACAAATATTAAAATGTACTTTATTGACAACATTCTGAGAGTGTCGAAATTTTTGTAGACAACGACAAGATTCACAAGGTTAATATTAACATATTCATCATCATCATCATCCCCTTTCCGCACCTAATCATGCATACGGCACTGCATTGGTACACCAATCGCAGCGTATCTTGATCATTTTTGTTACACGAAGGTAAGATGATCAGACTTACGCTTCGGGTGCCAGTCCTGAGACTATGAAATATTCTAGTATAAAAACGCATTTTTAAATAATATTTCATATCAACCATGTCGGGAATCGAACCCAAGACCTCTTGCATGGTAGGCAAATGCACTGACCATTTCACCACGAGACCGACATTACATTATTAATTATCATATTACAACAGAGATAAAGAACATTTAAGAGAACGTAATGTAAAAGTCTAGGCATCTTCAGGGCTTATGACCTGTCATAACTGTGAAGGTTGTTGTGACTTCAATATTTGTGATAATGTTCTAAACAAATTCCAATAGCCAGGAACAAGAAAACATGAATCGTGACGTATTAGGGGCGTGGTTAATGAAATGACAGTTTTTGCAGGAATTCAACATTACAAATTCAAAAATATTTTTTATGCTACTAATAATTAGCAAAAAAAAATTTTTTTACTGGTCAGTATTTTATAGACCTTTATTATTTACATATTACAACAGAGATGAAAAACATTTAAGAGAAGGTTATATAGAAGTTTAGGCATCTACAGGGCTTATGACCTGTCATTGGCTGGTGTAAGTGATCACTTTACACACTGTGTAACATTCACCAATCTGCCCATATTTGAAAATCTATATTCCTTAAATTCCTTTAGTTTTAGATGCCTAGACTTCTATATTACCTTATCTTAAATGTTCTTCATCTCTGTTGTAAAACGTCAATGTTAACAGCTTCTCAGGGAGTTGAATCCAGTCCTTGTCTACAAAAATTTGAATAATCTCAAAATTTTGTTTAGACCTTTATTTCTTTGAAAATGTATTAAAAAAACATGATATTTTCCTGTTGCGGTGATGTTTTATCTCGCAAGTATTTATTATTTTTCTCCGCGTTTATTGTACGGATCCTTGTGAATTTTATATCAAAAAGGTCTTCAAAATCTAATAAAGTACAATAGACTAAAAAATTCTCAATAAGTACCTCCCTAAAACCACGAGGAACGATAAAGGAAGATATAAAACACGGGAAACACTGGTGAAGTGATGAATAATATATTCTTCCCTGATTCAAAGGACGATCTTTATTTTCGTTGTTCCGAATCCTGCCCCTTGTTTGGAGAACACATTTTTGTTTCCACTTGACCACTTATCCCGAAAAGGATTTTTAACCCACCATTTTTAAACCGTGACACAAAAGTCATAGCCATTTAAGCCAAATGAAAAAAAGCTGATTTGTATAAGCTTAAATAATTTACACGTTTTTAATTTCATTTAAAAAAAATAATAAACAAAAATTAAATTAATTACCCAGACATTTTCACGTATTTTATCTTTAAAATATTTTTCTTTTTAAAATAACAATTCTCGTTTTCCGTTTATGAATAGCTCCGGTACATTTTTGAAACGACTAACACAAATAACGCATATTTTTTTATTAAAAACACAAAAAAATCTCTACCTAGCCAATAACAATGATCGAAACGTTATTTTAAAGTAGTTTTGTTTATCATACTTAATATGGTGAACGTTGATATTTTGACGACTCAGATCATCGACAAAAAACCACCATAAAAACGTGAATATATTGAATACAGAATTTCGTTAAAATATCTCGAATGGGTTGTGGTCCCGTGTCTAGTGTCAGGGACTCACTGATCAGAGGTCCGAAGCTCGAACCCTACACCGACCACAACTTGATTTCTACTTTCTATTAGTAAATTATTTATAACTCGTTGAAAATGGCCCCCGAAATTAAAGTATTTGGGTAAATTATAGAACGCAAATATTTATATACTTTAAAAAAAAGAGGCGGCAATATTTTAAAGGTTATTAATATGAAACTGAGGTTGGGTTATTCAGTACTTTTTAACAAGGATTGAAACTCACTTTTTTATCCTAATTATTTTGCATTTAAAAGACATTGAAAATCAGTCCTATTAACTCTTATGTAGCTGTGATGTATCCCGAGTCTACATAGAATACAAGACTTATTATATCTCATACTTTTATTTTAATGATGACGTTGTGTTTTTTGTAATCTTCGAATGGACATTTTCTCATCAAGTAAAATCTTTTTTGCTGTAATTTTTTTTTTATGTTTTCCAATTTTCTTTTTCTTCCACTATTATTTCTGAGTCTTGACTCTAAAAACAGCCAATCTCAGATTTAATTTTTTCTTGCTAACATTTTGTAGAGGGTCGAAGTTAATGTTATTGTATTTTACTGTTTTGCATACACATAAAACTTATAACAGTTTATTTAAACGCCACAAAATGTTTTAAAAAATACTCTCCTAAAAAAATTTGATTAACGACATCGGCCTTATTAGACCCAAGCCACAGATTTATTGTAACTAAAAGATTTTTTTCTCAAATTAAAATCGGTGCACGGTATCTAGTTGGATTTGATATAAAAAAGGCAGTTAATGAAACATTGACATACAACAATGTTTGAGTATGTCCAAATGCTTGCCGACTGGCTGGATTTCCTCCCTAGGGAGTTGTTCATATTTAAATTTATTTCAACAGAGAGGAAAAATATTTTTGAGAAGGTTATATGGATGTCTAGGCATTTACAGGGCTTATGACCTGTCATTGGCTGGTTTGAGTGGCCATTTTACACACTGTGTAACATTCACCATTCTACCCATGTTTGAACATCCACATTTCCTCAATTCTTCCATCTGTTGACTTTTGTGAAGTAAAAGATCTGAAACCTTTATCACGTGGATGAGATTCATCCGGCTGAACCAAATCACCTACTAGCCAACGCTTGAAAATAATTTTCCAATTTTTATACTTCTTTTTTTACCAGGTAGTAATTCAACAATGTTTGAGTATGTCCAAATGCTTGCAGACTGGCTGGATTTCCTCCCTAGGGAGATGTTCATATATAAATTTATTTCAACAGAGAGGGAAAAACATTTTTGAGAAGGGAATATGGTTCAGCCGGATGAATTTCATCCACGTGATAAAGGTTTCAGATCTTTTACTTCACAAAAGTCAACAGATGGAAGAATTGAGGAAATGTGGATGTTCAAACATGGGCAGAATGGTGAATGTTACACAGTGTGTAAAGTGGCCACTTAAACCAGCCAATGACAGGTCATAAGCCCTGTAAATACCTAGACTTCCATATTCCCTTCTCAAAAATGTTTTCTATCTCTGTTGAAATAAATTGAAACATTTACATACAACTTTATTATATTCTGATCCCCAGTTTATTTGTCACCGTGTTGATTCGTAACGAATTTATTCCGACCAATGTCCCAGTTTCATTTATTATTAAAATTCAAATATGATGGTGCTGCCTGAATGGAATATTCTGTGTTCCGATAATAGGGTAAATCTTGTTTGTTTTTATCGTTTTTGTGACTGGAATAATATCGAATATTGTCATAAAATGAATACATATGAGAAATCAAATGACCATCGTTTCAGAAATAAACTGTAAAAAAAATTGTAATTAAAAAAAAATCTGCTTGAACGCATTTTATTAGGGAGTTATTATTTTTAGTTTTTTTTGTCGAGCACATAAAATATTTTTTTTTTTTTATTAATTTTTTATTCATAAATTTCATAAAAAGTACAAGTTTTTGTAAAATTCTAAACATAACTACTTTTACACATCTAGTAAATTTTATCACTGTAACTCTCCAAAAAAAGAGACTAACTCTTGTGCTTTGAGAGTGACTTACACTGTTTTAGTTGTTAATTTATAAGAGTTTATATAATTTCAATACGAGTACATGAAAAAAAAATTTTTAAAAATAGGATAAAGAATAAACATAAAACAATAATACATTCATACTAATTAAAATTTAATGCTGTTTTTACACCAGTTCAAAAAATTTCTTTAGATTAACCTTAAATTTATTTATTGATATATTATTTTTAATAGTTTTTAGTTCATTAGGAAGATTATTATAATTTTTTACACCTTTGAAAACAAAGCTATTTTGACCATGACTTGTATGGAATTTAGGAATTTTGATATTATGTTGGTATCTGAGTGACTTATTCATTTCAATTTTTTTTATTTATTTATTATTTATACATTAACATCAATCACAGTATCAATAAAATAAATTATGTTTTGCATTAACTAACTAGGGTAAATAACCTTCTTAATATAAAAACCATAATAGTAATTATTTTTTTAGTATGGTTTTTATCAATGATTTTTTTGCTTTTGCTGGGTCTGACTATGTCTTGGTACAGCTTCGCCAACCAATTATTCTGCCAATATTCTTAAGAGGTGTTTAGTAAATACAACAGTATTTATTGACATTATTTCTGGCTAATTACCCCTGTTTCCCATCCTTTCCTTGACTCATCCTCATGGTACCTACCTAACATCAAAATGGAAGATTTACATAAATAGAACATTATAAGCAAACTCTTGACATTACAAACATTGAACATGAATTCTTTTAATTGTCGCGCGTCATTGAACAAATTATTATAATAAATCGTTTAATATCGTAACATATAGAGAATTTTTATCATCCAGTGCCTAAAAATAAAAGAACATCTTCATCACTTCATAGGTTGGTCCATTTCCGTGCTCCTTTCCTTTACTTAAATATTCCAACCTTGAAATTAATTGAATGATATTCATTTTTAAATTATACAATCCACTTTTCGTTAGTAAAAAGTATTATAACAAGTGTTGTTTGCAGTCATTTCCGACGTTTCAGGTCGAATTACAGCGCCCATCATTGAGATTGATGTAAAAGTACTTGCCCATTTTTTACCCCAATGGAACAAAAAACAAAGATTACAGTTATTTTTAATATTTTATAAACTTTGCTTATGTGTACGAAACAAAATGTTTTCATTACATCATTCTGATGTGCGTTTTCTGCACATACACAAGCAAAAAATTTATATTCACTTGGTTCGCTGACAGACACGAACACATTAACACAATAGGAATATTAAATGTTTAAACCCACTGTGCACAGTTATGACTTTTTTTAAATTTACGATTAATTTGAATCGTAATTATATTTCACGTCCACTGTGCCAGAAATCGAACCCAGGACCTCAAGAATGGAAGGCAAATACACTTACTACTAAACTACGAAGCCAACTTTTCTCCACACGTTTTTTATCCAGGATTTTTATCTAAGAGCAGCCTTTGAGTCGAAAACACACGTCCGGGGTTCAGATTTTATTTTAAACACAACTTTATTTTTCATACGCCTGGACCAAGAGAAATATATTAATTAAGTATTTAATATAAAAACGAATAAATAAAACATGAGATCATTACTTACTCGTATATTGTCTGATAATTATGTTACGAAGAGGAGTAATGGTACGTTCGTGTGTCTTCGTTGTTTGTCATTAATAAGGTACTGAGTTCAACTCCCGGTGCCGGCGGGCAGAATCACGACTGAGATAAGGTAGCCGTATTCAACATTGACTTCTTCAGCATTCATCCACTTTTGTAGTAGCCACTCTCGTTAATGAATACTTGATTTATTTTAACCGTCTTGTCTTGTTAATTGCATTGTGTTATTTATGTGTTTGTATTAATAAAGGTAACAGTACATATACAGTAGGATAATTTATATATCGCCTTTTTAGTGAGAAACACCTCAAGGGCTCCAGCCAATAAATCAATTTCCCAGCACGTCTTGCAGCTACAGAGCGCATGGACGGCTAGGATTCTTGTTGCTCGTTTCCAATTAAGATTAATTTAAATTGTGACATATAGAAGATTGATTACAGCACGTTTTGTAGCTACAGAGCTCATGGACGGTATGAAATCGGCCCCGACTTACACATTTTAAAATAAATAAAGAAATTTAGTGTATTCATGAAATTAAAAGAAATAAAGTCAAATAATCCATTAATGGAATTATTAGCGTAATCTCTCTACAATCTATTAACTATGCAATGGGTATCGCAAATCCGTCTAACTTATTGACTCTAGATTCTGCCTCTTTTGGGTTTCCCTGCGATTGCTTTTAGTACATTTATATCTGACGTTCTGAGCAGTTATATGGTTTTTCTATTTTGTTTTTCTATTTAGTTTTTCTACTAGGTTTTTCGTATTTTTTTATTTTCTCTTTATCTATCTTCGACTCTGTTGTATACACCATGATTTGGTCTGACACACGTTTTGTATATCCGAATTATGTTTCCAATAATCATGTGTTCATTGTATTATACGACATTTCTAAGGCATCCAGATATTTTCTAACTGAGATGGATATGTTCTTATCATCACTATGTCAGCATCATCTGCATGGCATGTGATGTTAATGACCTTAACTCCCTTAGTAGATTTTTTTTTTTTTTTTTAAATCTCAAGCATTTTTATATTTATATTTACTCTGCTTGTGTAAGAAAAGGTTTTAGGCGCATATATGTTTGTGCTATATTTAGTTATAAAGGTGCTTAGCATGCATTGTTTCTTTGTTGCTCTCAATATGTGTTATTTTCTAAATATTAATTTTATTTAGGTCCTGAATTAAGTTGTTGTCACTCCTGGAAATGTAATCAACGTATTAAACTTATAAAATACTTTGTGTTATATGATTTATAAATAATAAAATATAAATATAAAATAAAAAATCTTTTAAAAAACAAAAAGTAAGTAGATGGAAAAGTTGAGGAAACGTAGATGTTGAAACATAGGCAGAATGGTGAATGTTACACAGTGAGTAAATTGTCTACTTAAACCAGCTGATAGCAGGTCATGCGCCCTGTAAATGCCTATACTTCCTTTTATCCATTAACAAAAATATTGTCCCTCTCTTTTGCAATAAATTTAAATAATTACTTTTTTTATTACAATATTATTATTGTATTATATTATACTTCTGAAATTCAAGAATTTGAGCCTCATCTGGTGTTACTGTTTAATGCGTAAGTTTTTATTTTTTGAATTAATTTTTGTTTATACCCAAGCTTTCCAAAATTAAAACTTGACTTTGCATTTTTTTTTAAATTAATGTTTATCAGAGCACTTAATTTGTCATTGATTCGTTTCATAAGTTTGTTTGTATCGTATGTGGTCGGAAAGTGAGCCAAATATGATTTATATTGATTTTGAGTGAGGTGGATATACCGTGGATACACCCGTTTAAGATACGAATATACATACGAAACGAATTATTTTTGTAATACGGACCTATTTCTCAAACAAAAATGTAATCATTTCTTATCTCCCTTGTAAAAAATTATATCTGCTAAAATTAGCTGAAACAATTTACCAGTCTTGAAAATGCTTACATAGGCGGAAGCATTTAACAGTAATCAAATATTTTTTTAAAACTAAAGGAAGAAGCGCCAGTTAAAAATTAAAGTCACATAAACAAACGACCTAATTTCAAAACATAAAACAAGTATTTCCATTAAAAGAAATATAACAGCGCAGCAAATCTAAATATGTAAGGCCTTTCTTGTTCATTACACAACTTAGACAAAAAATAAATAGACAAAATTACATATTTACAGCTTCAAAACTGAAATACGAGCGAAAACAAAATGTTTTTTATTAATTACATAATACTAAAAATATTGATGTGCATACGCGATAAGACATTTTCAGAATATTCTAGTAGGCCAAATACAAAAATAATATGTGTCTAGAAATCTACTCATAAAAGGTTTACCCAGGGTGAGAAAACTCACATTTAATATTGTGTTGTCATCGCCAATCGAACCCAGAACCATATACGTAAGATCACACACGAGATATTATTATTAAATATTAATTGCGGGTTTTTTATAAGCAATAAAAAAATCAGTTTGTTTTTGTTGATTAAAAAAATGTATCCTGTACGGACGATTAACAGAGTTTTAATTAATTTACTCTACAAGTGCATTTGTTGTATATTTGCTTATTGCATCCTTATTTGCATAAGCTTAAGGCACGTCTCCGTTTAACAGATCGCTCCTGTAATGAATTGATTGAAAATAATAATTACTGTTAAATGCTAAAACAAAGTCCCTTTTAACAAACGGAAAAGCATTGTTCGTCAATACAAAAACGCTCTAGAAATAAATATTTGTAAACAACTTAAGATTTTTTTAAATTCTTTGTGTAAGTGCTGTAAATGGCTTAGGTCGTAAATGCTTTAAATAAATTAAAAAAAAATTACGGATAAACATTTCAATAATTGTAAACACTTTTTATGTTACTAATTACCGATTTTTCTTTTCTTTGATAGAATAGTGGCGTCAATTTTATTTATTGCATTTACGGCCATAGTTATTAACAACATACTTAAAGAAAATCATATGAAAAAAACCAAACAGAACATAAAAACACGTAACAACAAACGAGAATAATAAAATAATGTAAATTATAAGAGACTTCGAGGTATGTCATGCCTATCCATCTTCATTCTTCAAATATGAAAACGTTATACTGAAAACACTCATGATAGTTTGTATTCCCAAAAAAAATCAAATTCATTGCAACACGTTCAAAATTTCAAAAAAAAATCAATATTCAATTCAAAAACAATTCAAAAAAACATTCAAAATTTCAACGCTTATCAATTCATGGTTTACCTCTTCGTTCTAATTTTAAGGGCACTCTCTTAATACCCATCCACAATTCCTCTTTCTTCTCTAACTCATATAGTGTCCATGCGGCTCGACTGTGGAATCATCTCCCATTCACGATCAAAGATGTTACTATATTATCTCTGTTTAAATCACATTATCTTCATGAGCATGATTATGTCAAGAAACAGTAGTGAAATAATAAATTTGTATTATACATTCCAACTTTACAATACTCAAGTAGAGGTTGCCATGTTTGCAACAAACCCGACTATTTAAAAGTCAAGTTTTTACAAACGAAACCGTATTTTTAACTGACAATGTTATAATTTTTGTTAAAAATTTTATTCTGAATAAGTTTCAATTAATATCTCACTTTTTTTTAGATTTTGGATTTTGCCGGGTTTGCAAGTAGTACCCTCATATGTAACCTACCCCTCAAATGTATGCATAGTAATTTATTATATTATTTTATTTAGAGAAACAACAATAATTACCAGGAAGTATAAAATAAAATACAAGTTTTGCTAGCTTATCTGCGGTCTTAACAAAAAACGTCAAAATAAAATTTTTGACCGTTTGTGGATTTACGAGTTTAACAAATTAAGGTCAAGATATGTATTCATGTATGTGTGTTTTTTTTTTTAATTTTAACATTCTCATAATTTACCCAAATATTTCAAGTTTGATTGCCATTTTCAACGAGTTCTGAATAACTCACTATTAGAAAATCGAAATAAAGTTGGGGTAGAGTGGGATTCAAACCTCGGACCTCTGATCCGTGAGTCCGCAAAACTAGCCACGGGACCACAGCCCGATTCTACATATTTGTTTCACTGAATGGAACTATTGTTCAAGAACTGCAATGCACGGAGCATATAGATTGTGGAATTCCATGTTATTAATTAAGATTCTTAGATTTTATCGATTTGCACTCGTTCCCACGCCCGCAGTTGACGGCGCCATTTTTACTTTAATTCGTAATCGCACTAATTAACATGGTACTCGTACTGACAACAACGTTTGAATGCTTAGAAAGCTAAATGAAATAACAAAGTATGCAATTCGTAATGAAATAAATATCATATATTGTCTTTTAATTAATGCGTTTGGTAGTCATTATGGTAAATTGAAAAATTGAAAAATTTTGGACTCGATGGCTGCTCTCAGGTTAAAATCCTGAATTAAAAAATCAAGTACATGTAACTTCAATTCTTTTCGGGCGTTTGCCTACAATTTTTGAGGTCTTGAATCCAATTACTGTAAGGATAAAGTGAAACAATTATTTTAATCAAATCATTTCCTATTTGCACCTAATGGTGCATAGGGCACTGCATTGGTATACCAATCGCAGCGTATCTTGATATTATTTGTAACATAATGGTAAGATGATCAGTCTTACGCTTCCAGATACCAGTCCATGGACTATGAAATATTTTAGTGTGAAAACACCCTACTTTAATAAATAATTCATTTTAACCCTGTCGGGAATCGAATCCGATATCTCTTGCATGGTAGGCTAATGCGCTGACCATTAGACCACTGCCGACATACTTTTTCAAAAAATATTTTAAAGTCTGTTTAAACTGTAATATTTCATTGCTCTGGAACGAAAAACTATTCGCAGTACCTTTATGTAACAGGGAAACAAAATACCAACAAGCTTCCATGGTGTAGTGGTTAAGACGCTTGACTCATGCAAGGAAGGTTTTGAGTTGAATTCCAGTGAGAACACAAAAAAACTCATGCCTGGGTGTTCTGTGTTATAGTTTACCACTGTAATTGGGCATCCTGGTCTGTAGAGGTGCTAAAAACAAAACGGTGTCCTATGCACCACTGGGTTTGAAAAGGGAAATGAAAAATAATTGTATTTTTTGAGTTACATTTAACTATACTTAAAATGTTTCATTAGACAAGAATGTCTATTTAATTCACTTAGTTTGTTAGTTTAATAAACGGTTGCATCATTGAAAAGTAGTTTAAGATGTTTACTGAATCGATGTATAGTGAATAATTATTTTTACAATTGAATATTTAAAATATGGTTAACTGCATATTTGTTACAAAATTTTAAAAATGTAACGAACATGTAGTTAACTATTGGGAATTAAATTATGTCCGTTTTTATCAAAACGTGAAAATGAGCATTGAAAGAAAAAAAATGGTTAAGGTTCAAAAGAAATTTTTCTGCTGTACAAAACATTCCGTGTACTTTTTATCATTTCGTATCCGCAACCAAATTAGAGCATAAGGTGTCTTAAAAGAGCCACACATGGTCTCAGGACCTCAACAAGCATGGAAGCCTGGACCAAAACAACTAAAATATTTTATTGAAAAAAAACCTTTTTCGTAATTCATTTGGGTCATTTTTCTTAATCATTCGATTTTTCTTAAGGCTCTCGTGGCGTAGTAGTAAGCATTTTCTTTATCTATAGATCTCATTTTCACGTAACCAATCATAATTAAATGTCAGTGACGGATGCAGTGAAATGACAGAACAGGAGAGAGGGGGAGAGTTTTTGATCAACGATGGAAAAGTTTGTAAAACTTTGTCTCTTTAATGCTCCCTATTTGGAAAATTACCGGTGGACTCATATTAATAAAAGTTTCACCAGGTTTTGTACACAAAAAACCAGTGATTCTTATTTATTGTAAAATAATATGTAATTTTATTTGGTTTTCCCCTTCTGTTTTTTTTGTTTTCCTTTGAAAACACATAAAAGCGACGAATTAAATTAAGAAAAGGACCGAGCAAGTTTTTGTAAAATTGTAACCACTGAAAAAAAAAAAACGCAAATTGATAGCACAGTTAAAATATATGAAATAATAATAACATAAGAAATTCAATATTCTGTAAAAACGTTAACGAACACCACTAGAATGAAGAACCTGCTAAAAACATCAGAGATGAGGATCCTCAGATCGATTACCGGAAACACTCTGCGCGATGTGGTTATAAATGACCATATAGAAGAAACGTGAGGAATTGAAGATACAGTGTTTGGGAGCAGATTCAGAAGAAGATTCTAAAGAGACCACATTAACTGAATGAGCAGCGATAGACTGGTGTTGACAGCGGTAAAAGAATTGCCTCCCTACTGTCAGATCTTCAAGAAGACAACAAATAAAAAGAAGCATTGAATGTGACAAAAATACTGAAAAAAACATTTAGCGTACAGTAACTGTTACGTTGATGTACATAAAAAGTATTTAGTGTGAAGAATCCTGGCTGGCATCTTACCAAAATTCAAGAAACTAAAACACAAAACTTCTGAGGAGAATATTAGGCATAAGGTGATTTAATTTCATAACTAACATTTAATTCGTGAACGGATACCACAGCATCCTATAACGAGCGTTTTGTGGGTGCGATGGTTAACCTGGCATGTGGTATGCTTCAGGAGAGCCTTAGCCCAAGTTGCCTCGTCTTCACACCTGTGAGCTCCCGTCATCCTGGAAGGCTGTCAATGACGATTTTTCATTTTTTTTGTTGGAACCAAGAGACGCGTGATTGACATGGGAGGTGGCTAGCGGTAAGATCTCGGTAAGAGAATTAACAAAGAAATACCAAATGCACACTTTTTGTCGTACGCATATGTTTATAGTATATAAACATGCATCTGGAACACAAAAATCCAAATTGTATGAAAGTAAATTAAATACAGTTATTTTTATCTTGCGGATCATTATCAATTCTTTTTAGAGTTAACTAATGAGTTGATATAATTATATTTTAATGAGTTAAATGAGTAAAAGAAAAAATACTTTCTCATTAAAATATCAAATTTGTGGATTAATGTATCACTCGTCTTTTTTTTACACAATAAATTACAATGAACTTTCATCAAGAATTTTCACTTACAAACTTAAATGTTTTAATTAAAAATGGAATTAAACTATAAACGTATTTTTATTATATTTATATTTTTTGTTCTTAGATATTTTCTAAAAAAAAGGAAAAAAAGTTGAAAATATAAAATTCTAGGCATTAACAGAGCTTCTGATCTATGATCAGTTTGGTATACTCTAAATATTAAAGCGCTGTCGACTTTGCACTTGTAACGTCTCTACATATTAATACATTTAAGTATTTGTTTAAATATATTATTTCAAAATATTTGAGGACTGCGGTGTACGAACATAAAATATTATTACATGCCGTCCACAAATAAGACCAGGTTGTGTACAAGTGGAAGTATAGGTACAGTATATATTATGGTGGTACATAATAGCGGGCAGTGTCTAGAGGCAGGAGGATATTGCAAGGGGAAGATCCTTTCAGGACTTTTATGACAAAAGTTCCTTTTTGTGATAAAACTGAGCGACACTGTATTATATTAGTAACGTGTGGTCCAAAACGAATAAGCTCCATAGTCACATTTTTTTTAAAATGTAGGTATTAAAAAACTCCTAATGTAATATAGACACGATATAGCAAAATACTATATCATTATTTTAAAATACATGAAATAGTAGTTCAGAACACAACAAGGGACCATGTTTGAAATCGTATTTCTTAGAATCTATAAACAATAGATAAAAACACTGTTAAAGTGTATTATAGAACATTTGTAGTTGAATGTTGCTGTTGTAAAAAAATAAACAGTTAGTTTCAAACTGTTATTTTTCAAAAATATTTGTTTAAAAATTAAACTGTTATTATAAAAACCATTATTAATATTAATTCACAACCAAGTATTGATGAAACTGATTCTAGAAACAAATTTTTTGTAACAAATAACAGTTGAATTTATTTTTGTAAAAATGTTTCAGTAGTTGCTTGCACATGATTTTTTGCCAACGCCGCTCTTAACTGTTGTTTACAAAACCATTTCACGAAACAGTTTTTTTTTGTGAAATGGTAACTTTTACTGCTACTTTTTAAAGTAATTGACATGCTCATCTCAAGCCTTAACGTTTTTTTTTCAATTAAAGTAAAAAATATTTCAAAATAATTTTTTTAATTCCTGTTTTTTTATTCCTTTTTTTATTTAATCCAACATGTTTATCAAATACATAAAGCAGTTTAAATTTTAACGTTTCTATCTCTAACGGAAAAAGATTTTATTTTTTGAGGTCTTAAATTTTTTAAATAATGCAGTTAAAACAATCAAATAACAATTGAACGATTTTTTTAATACCTCATTTGAAACTGTAACTTAAATAATTATTTTTAACTTTTTATGAAAAAAAAATACTTTCTAGATATGCACCCGCTTTCTTTTATCTTTTTGAAGATATATTTTTTTTAATATTTTTATATTTATAAAAACACCAGGTCATGTCGAGTCTTGCATTCCACGTTGACTCGTGTGACGTCATAGCTACATGAGATACCATAAAACACATATACTTATCGTAAAATGCATAATCGGGTTGTGGTCCCGTGGCGAGTGTCGTGGACTCACACCGTACTCGTGCAGGGTCGCATCCCGCTTGATTCTCATTTTATAATATCGAGTTGTTTACAATTCAAAGAAAATGGCCTCCAAAATTGAAATGTTTGGGGATATCAATAAAACTCATATTTATTTTAAAAATAAAAAATGTGTTTTCGAAAAATCGCAAGTCACCAATAATATTTCACAGTAATGAAATTTGTTATCAATTTTGTTGAAATTAATTTGATTGTGTTTTTTTTGCCCACCCTGTAATGAGTTTCTTCGTTGCGTTGTGTAGTGAGGGCATTATAATCAAGCAACTCTTCTCATACTTATATAAAATATAAAACCTGGCAACTATTTTCTTGTTGTAGAAATAAAGTTCATTAAATTATGACTATAATTATAAATGCCTTAAAGATTAAAATAAGAGTACAGGTTAAAAAAAACCATTTTCAATTTTTTAATGAAGATTATCTTATATATATATATATATATATATATACATATATATAATATATATATATATATACATATATATATATATATATATATATATATATATATATATATATAATATATAAAACTTTTGAAACAAGGAGACATGCCGCGTTTTGCATACTAATACAGTACCCTATGCACCATAGGGTGCAGATGAGGACATTGCGATGATAATAGAAGTATATTTGCTCATTTATGGCATTTCTGTCCTGTCCATTTTTTTTCAAAATTTTGTATAATTTTATTGAATGTCCTTATTTTTTAATTATTTATTTCATAAATTTATTGCATAAAAATTCATATTCATATTAAATAACAGGGAATCTATATAAAACTAATGAATAGAAAATGAAAACAGAGTTTTCTCTGTTTATGATAGTCTTCGTCTAACAAAACTCAGCCTGTTCTTAAAAAGAGATTTTTTATCTTTTAGAGCATCAAGTAGTTCTATACTAATATAACAATTACAAAAAAAACTAAAACTATTTATCTATTTTATTTAATGCCTAGCTAATCAAATGTGAAAAATTAAATATCGTTATTATACGAATGCATGTTACTGAAACATCAATAATATAGTATAATAAATAATAAAAAACAAATATAAAGTAATAAAAAACATAAAAATATTAATATTATTATTATTATTACTATGGATAAATTAAACAGCGCCATTTTCGTAACAAAATACCTCAAGGGCGCTTTACATAGTGATTCTTTTAAATTTGTAATTTAATTAAAATAATTTATTTTGTTGTCGCATGCAACGGATTTATTCAAATGATTTAGAGAGTGTACTTATTACATAAAGTACTTCGTTTTATTTATCTTCATATATTTTTCAAAAAATCTCTCGCTACACTATTTAAATGTGCAGTTATCTTTTTTTTTTTTTACATTTGAGTCTTTTACATTTGGCAATAAATCTTTAAATATTTAAGGAGCAATTTCATTATTTTGCTTTTTACCAAAGGCGGTTATTTTTTAGAACATTCAATAAGGACATTCAATCCATATAATCTTCACATTCGTTTGAAAATGCCCTAACAAGGCGAAACAATTGTCACGAAGTTTTTATTTTTATATGTTTATATTTGTAAAAATAAAATAAAGTGTTCAGTAGACTTATATCAGTGTTTGATTTCTAATATTATAAGTTACAAATGTTATATTACGTTTAAATATGCATACGCATCTAAAGATAACCATATATAATACAGATATCTATTTATATATATTATAATAAGTTAATCTTAATGAAAGTAATTGATATTGATTGTTCTCATCCATAAATTTGTATTTTAATAGCATTTTGAAAAGAGATAAACATTATTTTTTGATTAGCAATAAAATAAAATACTGGAAGCTGTTACTAAAATATATTTTTAGCGTTAGGTACATCAAAGCACTACGTACTACCATAGGGGGTGGAGTGGCTTGTCGGATATTATATTATTATCCACTACCCGTAAGCCTTACACTGACTTAGGGGTGGATTACTCGGGAAGAAATGACAGATCAACCCCCTGGGTGGCGTTTTATTACTATAGAACTCGTTGGGATTACCATGTATTATCAAGACAGCATCATTTTTGGATCAAAGTTGTTCGTATTAATGCAAAATTAATCCATAGTTAGAATATGCTGTAGATATTATATAAATTTGATTTTAGCAATCTAAGTATAGCAACCTTTCTGAGATGGTTAAAGTCTACACATTTACAAGGTTTTTGACAAAATTGCATGATAATTTAGTTTGTATTCTGGTTCTATTCACACACATAACTGTATTTTTCATCCGCCCAGATACAGACAATGTAATATTTTGTCCGTGTCTTTGCGGATGAAAATACAGTCATGTGTGTGAATACAAACAGAATACTGGACAATTTCTTTAAAATATTGTTATAGTTACAGAGAGTGCATTCATATATTATGTTTTGTTTATTTTGTATCTTTCTAGTCTAACAAGGTTGTAGAACTGTGTGGATCAGGATTTTGAAATCGATGTATTTATTGACGGTCCACACAAATTTAAAAATTCCTTGCCCACAAAAATTTAATCATACCTCTTATATTATGTTCATTTGTTTTGAATTTTTCAATAACCTTATTAATTTAATACAATTTATTTTAACTTCATCTTTTTTTTGTTACTACTAATACCAGATTTATTGTTATACATAAAAAAAAAAAATTTACTATAACAGAGTTTATAAGTTATTAGTATTGGAGTTAAGTTTTATAAAAATTTATCTTAATTTCAATAAAATGCATTAATTATAAATATAATGAATTCAACACAGGTTCATTTAGCATTGAACATTTCATAATTTTTGTATAATGATTATTGCCTTTTACACATAATTGAAGAAAGATGTTATTTTTATTTATTTTATGAATTGAATATATTTTGTGATATCTTTTACTGTTCGTGAACTGAGAATAAATAAATAAATAAGGGTACCTCATACTAAGACAGGCGAGTTTTTTTCATATCTCATTTTTTTTAAAACATATCAAAACACTAGAGTTTATAAATCAACAGTAAACTATAGTGCCCATGTTTAAACATCAGTTTTCAAAATTCTTCGATTTGTAGAAAATTTTCCCACCTACGCATTTGGAACTTTTTTCCATGGCCACAGTTGAATCAATAATATTTTCAATAGCTTTGTTTTAGATTTTGATTTAAGTCACTTTATGTTTTATCTTAGTAAGTTAATCGTTTTTTAATTGCATAGAAAATGGCGCCGATTTTCCACGGTTCCCACGCAAACCGATACACGTCACTTATCACATCCGACAGTTTGTTATACAGGGCAGAAACTTACTTATATCTAGTAACTTAGGAACCAATTAGAAACGGCGAAGAGTGACACTATTGCACTTAGCACGATATGACGTTGAAACGGTATAATACCCTACCCAAGTAAATTCGTAAAACCTGTAATTTACTGTCATGGTAACAGTATTGTATTTGCATCAAAATAATGTAATAATTTCGAAAAATATTAGATGTACATAGTGTGTTTTTATTCAGTGTTGGACGGATTATGAATACAGGTCTTAGTGTAAAAAAGAACCAGAAACCTGAACGAGTGCTTTTCACTCGGTGGCTACTCTAAGGTAAAAACCCTGAAAAGGAAATAGAATGGAGTTTAGTCCGACTTGTAGAGTAGTGTTTGGCTTGTGGTGGATTTTTAAAGTCCCGGGTTCGAATCCTGTAAAAGTTAACTTTAAATGTTTTGACGTGAATTCGTTTTTCAGGATTTTAACTGAGAGCAGCTATCAAATCAAACAAAAACCTTATTTCAGGGTCCTGGTTATATTTCACGCCATTCAGATTTTTCTAGCCATGTCAGATTTCTCACATATTTGTCTAAAGAGATTTCACTACATTTTCTACTTTCTCCTCCTAGTTTAATGACTATTGTGTGTAGAATGTTAGTAGAATGTAGTTAAAAAAATAAAAATTTCACTTCAATTAATTTTAAGAGATCTTGAGATACCAGTTTTTTTTTTAAATACGTATTTTTAACGTCACTCTCTCGCAAATGTCTCCATTTTACCTAACTTTAATGGACAAAATCGACGTTTGTCTGTCCCGTTTTCCGCACCCCAAAATCAAATCAATTTGGTTATATTTTTTAAGAAACAGTATCAAAATTAAATTTTCTGTATCGGAAATTTTTCCGTCTTCATTTTTTAAATCATATTTGTATAACGTACGTCTGAAGATGGCAAATAAAACTGGGAGCTTTTTTTGGGTTTTCGGATGGTCTTAGTTCCCATACGAAACTTTTAGTAAATTTATTAAAAAAAACAAACAAGTAAGACACGAATGGTAAATATTTAAAGTGCCATCAAACAATTGATCAATTGCCATAATTCAAGAAGAAAATACAGGGATACGTTTGTTTGAAGAAATGTGAGACCGCGTTTTCTTTCAAGTGAAATTTGTGGCGCTTGGCGAATCGCCCTTGAGGATATTATAAAAATGGCAATTTATAAGTTGTCTATTTGTCGCTACTAAAACTTTTTTTATTTTTTATTCAGATAACAAGTATTAGCATACAATATTACTACTAAATAAAATGTTTACATTTAATATATTTACATTAACGTTTCCCATTACGTAAAAGCAAAAAACAATTCTTATCTACATAATGGGAAGTGGCGTCTTACAATACATTGTTTATTTAATTTTTATTATTAATATATATTTTTTTTCTCATTTTCATTTTTTTAAATTTTTTATTTTATTTTTATTTATTTATTTATTTTTTTAAAATTCTAAACAATTTTTTTAATTCCCGCCAAACTGCAAAAGCAGTTTTTTTGCAGGGATTTCTCTCTCTAAACATTTTTGTAACACAATATAATAATGTATACATAGAATATTAAAAAAAAAATCTTAAAAATATCAATATAATAAAAGTTTTAAAAAAAATGAAATACGAGTAAATCAAGTCTTTTTTGATAACGAAATATATAAAAAATAATAAACAAACACTTTTTTTGACACTGTTTTAAATTATTTGGTTTCCCCATTTTTTTATAATTTTTTACATACTAAACTTAGAATTTAAGAAAAAGATTTTTGCACCACAACAGGTCAGGAGGCCCAATTACAGTGGTGAATTACATTAAAGAACAGCCAGGCTTGAGAAAAATCACATTTTTAAATTTTTTATGTTCTCACCGGGAATCGAACCCGGAACCTTCCGTGCGTGAGTCAAGCGTCTTGACCACTACACCACGAAGGCCGCCAATTTTTAGCATAACATATCAATTACATATTTTTTTAAATTTTTAACGGTGTTTTTAATCAGTTCTACACAAAGAAGAACAATAAATGTTCAGTTCTTTCTTAAATATATTGTATTTCTGACTGCACTTTTTATTTTTTTTGTTCATTTTTACTAAGAAATCCTGTAACATTTAAAAGTTTGAGAATAAATATAATGATTATATATAATATATGATTATATATATAATGATTATATTTATTAGGCAGAGTGTAAGACTTTCTGCACATCCTGTTTTCTCTTATCAGCAGATATAAATATAAAGTAATTCCCACAGGATGGTCAGAAAACCAGTAGCGATTATAATCGTCTCGGAAATGCACTGAGAATCTCTTGTACCCACTTAAGTATGTAATTTTATCAAAGTCAGATCAACTATTTGCAGCATGTTGGACCAGATCAGATGTTCTCAACATTTTTTTAACATCCCATAAAAGAAATAATATTCACTAATATTAGTAAATTTTAATATAAAATCACATACCTACTTTTTGTGTCTACCGGATTTGAAACGTGCCCGTCTCTTCATCAGAACACTCACTACACCAACATGCAAATACTAAAATACACATCCAACTTTACAATCGTCGTAGTTTTCGTAAGATTTACGAAGTTAGAGGGGGACGCAACCACCACCGTGTCTGAAAATGCACTAAAAATAAGGTTAATAATATTAAGTGATATATTAGAGAATGGGTGAGGGTAGGGGTTTGAGAATGGGAGGTGCTAAGCAGTTGAAAGTTACAAGATCTGTCAATTTTTAAATACAAAAGGAGACTATTTTGAAAAGATACTTTATTATTTGTTTTAAGGCTTTATTAATGTGGAGCACCTTCATATTATTTAAAATACAAAAAATTTATTTAAAAACTTTTAATCAAAGAACCGCACCTTTTTTCCACTGCCCATTGTTTAAAAAATTCTGCTTTCTAGATATTAAATCGTTGTTTAAAAATATTTGTTTACATCAAATTCATGAAGAAAGCAAATTATACGAGTATACTCGTAATAATATTTCTACCACACGAAATGTTAGTTCGAGCCTTAAAACAATTAATAATAATGGTGAATGTTACACAGTGTGTAAAATGGCCACTTAAACCAGCCATTGATAGGTCATAAGCCCTGTAGATGCCTAGACTTCTATATTACCTCCTCTTAAATGTTCTTCATCTCTGTTGTTATATGTTAATATAAACAGCTCCCCAGGGAGTCGAATCCAGTCCTTGTCTACAAAAATTTGGACGAACTCAAAATATTGTTGATAAATCCACCTGGTTCATGATAAAGTATAAAAATTTTAAAAATAACATTTTCAGGCGTTGCCTAGTATGTAAGTGAAATAATTCAATTTGATGAATCTCACCCGCATAAATAAAGGTTTCAGCTCTTTAACTTCACAAACATCAACAGATGAAAGAATTGAAGGGCTATAGATGTTCAAATATAGGCAGAATGGTGAATGTTACAGAGTGTGTTAAGTGGCCACTTAAACCAGCCATTGACAGGTCATGGGCCCTGTAGATGCCTAGACTTCTATATTACCTTCTCTTAAATGTTCTTCATCTCTGTTGTTATATGTTAATAAGTTATATTACTTCTACATTCAGTTTTTACAATGATTTAAAGTATTTCTTTCATTTTTACAACGGGTATAAGAAAGCAATTAGGAAATCCACGCTCGCCATTTTATTATAATTACTTAAAAATTGATGTACAAATACGGCATAATACTGAACGAAGTAAATTATGAACATGCGGTACACAATATTGAAAAGCAATTATTTCAGTATCACCGGTCAACGTTTTAATTAGACTAAAATCATTTAACACCTACAGATTGGCATGATATCAAAATGTGAAATCTAACATACGTACGTACATTTTATTATCCTGAGTTATATTAAATTAGTTACGAAGTACGCGTTATTCTAAGCTACGATCTCATAAACACTTTCCTATGTTACGGTACGTTGATTTTCTAGTTGTACAAGTGGATTTGCCAATTTACATACTATCGATAAGTAACAAATACATAGATTTGCGATAGTGAGCCTCGAGAGAATATCTTTTATACGAATACAACAATAAAATCTACTTTACCCGTTCATCCCGCGTTTTAATTCAAATGTACACTTAATTTATAATTTAATTGATAAAATCTTAAGTTTGTTCAAATGTTTGATAAAAAGTACTGGATTTTACTACCTAATAAGTTAATTATTCATTTATTTATTTAACTTTTTGTACAAAATGTTATTTGTTCATTGGTGGGCTTATTGCCAAATGGCAATTTCTTCCAACCAACCGATAAAATAAAAGTTTAATTTTTATAATTCAAGTTACAGAACATATTCAATAGAATAAAATATTAAAAAGCTAAAGATATATTAAAAATGAAATAAACGTAATAAATTACCAAATTACAACAGGGATGGAGAATACCTAAAATAAGGGAATATGGAAGTCAAGGCATTTAAAGGGCTTATGACCTGTCATTGGCTTGTTTAAGTGGCCACTTTACACACTGAGTAACATTCACCATTTTGCCTATGTTTGAACATCCAAATTTCTTCAATTCTTCCATCTGTTGATTTTAGTGAAGTTGAAGAGCCAAAACCTTTATTGTTGTGAAGAGATTCATCTGACTAAATTATTTCACATACTAGGCAACGCCTGAAAACAATTTGTATATTTTTAAACTTCTTCTTGGACCAGTTGGTTTCATTACAATATTTGAGTTTGTCCAAATGTTCATAGACAAAAGACTGGATTTCACCCCCTCTGGGGTCATTAAGATTAACAAATTACAACAGGGATGGAGAGTACCTTAAACAAGGGAATTTGGAAGTCAAGGCATTTACAGGGTTTATGACCTGTCATTGGCTGGTTTTATGTGGCCACCTTACACACTGTGTAACATTCACCATTTTGCCTATGTTTGAACATCCATATTTCTTACCTTAAATCAAAACTATTACTCAATGGGAAAAAGAAAAAAAAGAGGAAAAAGGAAAGAAGGAATGATTAAGGAAGAGAAAGGAGATGTTTCTTCAGACATGATTTAAACAGGGATAATGTAGTAACATCTTTGATGGTGGATGGGAGATGATTCCACGGTCGAGCCGCATGGACACTTTATGAGTTAGAGAAGAAAGAGGAATTGTGGATGGGTATTAAGAGAGTGCCTTGAGAATTAGAACGAAGGGGTTAACCATGAACTGATAAGCGTTAATTTTTCTACACAGGTATATAGGTGCTTTAGGACTATGAAGTACATTGAACAGAAGTGAGAGGGAGTGATAGTTATCCATCAGCATCATTCCATTTTCACACGTAATCGTGCATAGGGCGTTACATTGGTGCACCGTTCGCAGCGTATTTTGATTGTTTTTATCAAATGCAAATAAAAAAATTAGTTTACTGCTTCACGTCAGCCTAGGGACTATGAAATATTCAAATGTACAAATTATTAAGTTAAATTAAATTATAAAGGAACAAGAGAGAATAGTGAAGATTTTTGAGAAAATGATAATGTCAATAAGAGTGACAGCTTTTTTAAAACAAAAGTCAATAAATGAAAATGTAGATGTTTAAACATAGGCAAATTTGTGAATGTTACAAAGTTTGTTTTCCATATTCCCAGGATTTATTTACTTGCTTTACCCACTGAAATTCAAAAACGGCCGGATTACTTTGAGATAACTCGTACCTTTTCATTTATTTCTGCTTATGTTGATAATCGGCATTACTCAATAAAATTGGTTTTTCAATCTGACAGCTGACACGTGGTTAATTTTTTTGGAGAGAATTTCTGTAGTCCCTCTAAATATTAATATTTAAGCCAAATGTTAAATATATTTTAGTAAAATAAGACTCATATGATTAAACAAACAAATTTTGTAATATAATAATTTTTTTTACGAATTTTATCGATTTATTATCAATTTTAGACCAAGTTTTCATTAAAAATGAAAAAGATTTATTACACAGAGGATAATCCTTTTCATGTCCTTAGAAATTGATTTAGGCCTGTAAGGGTTAACAGCTATTAATTTATACTTTATTTGTACAAACATGTTTTCACGAATTCTCATATCACATCAGTGTAATTTTTTTACAATGAAATTTCGTAAAATTTACAGCTTTTAATTTGTCTTAATTTTAATACGTTTAATTGATTTAAAAAAACACGTGCCATATCATATAATATATGTAAAACAAGATCTGCCAATTTGAAAGAAAGGCAGATAGATTGTAAATGTATTTTAATAACATGTAAAATGTCTGCGTGATGTTAACGACCATATCCCCCATAGTTTTAGACTTGCCACTTCCTTCATTATTGAAAGAGTATTTATTTATTAATTTAGTTGGTAAAATAAACTGTTCAATTTTTTTGGTTCGTATTTTGTTGTGGTATATTTAATTATAAATATATTTAACTGGCTTTGTTTTTTTGCTTTTCTGAATGTGTACTTAAAAATGTTTTATCTCCTGGAAATATAATTATTGTTTATTTTACTTTATGTTTTATGGTATAGAAATAAAATAAAGGAAAAAATATATTTATAACGTTAACAAACACAGCAGCGAAGACTTTCTGAACACATGTGCAACACAATGAGACGGGAAAATATTTACCGATAGTTATCGATTACTCGGTAATCTTAAACTATAACCTATATTGTAATATATAAGTAAGAAAACCGTACAATAAACAAAACAATCATTATCATCATTCCCTTTTCAGACGTAATGATGTATGGGGAACTGCATTGGTACACCAATCGCAGCATATTTTTATCTATGAAATTTGCATACAAACGTTGACATCTTCGCAAAGAAATTTTTATTTTACTTTGAAGAAAGTTAAAGATAATTTTGTTTATTTCCCATTATAATCGGGGTTTTGTACTACAAAAATACAGATTAAATTGATTTGTTGAACTATTTTCTCCACCCAAGTTTTAAATTAAAACAAATAGGTATTTTTACACTACAGTTTTCCACTCGGAACGATAAAACAACATTGGATTAATTTTAGTAATTTTTCAAAATATTTTTATTTATTTATTGGCAGGTAGACGCACTTATCAGTATTCCATAAGGCTGACTAATTTCCACGAAGTTCCCTTTTGCATTTTTTTTTAATGCGACTAGAAACTAAAGATTCAAAACGAAAAAAAAAAAATAATAAGTTGGTATCCACCCATCCTTATTTTACTGTGTCGTGTGGATTGGGACAATACACGTGAAATAGGCAAAATAGTGATAACTTTATTTTCTTTAATTTACAGGTGATGCTTTTAAAAATCACCCAGTATAAATAGTAAAATAACTATTGTCTAACGTCATATTAAGAATTATCACTACACGGTTTTTTCTAGATTTTACGGTACCTACCTACTATCTCCACAGCAGGCATGTACATATTCATATTTATATTGCTTCCTTTAGGCCGTGTACCATGTATTAAATTAAATGTAGCGAAAAGTATCTATAAAATGCTTACTCTTTACTGCACCAATAGTAAAGGGTTGTAAAATAATATGCTTGTACTCTCATATGTAAAAATCATAATTGCTTGAAATAAAATATTAAGAGCTCTCCTAAACAAAGTTTTTATCTTAGAGCTTAAATAACATACGTTTAACGCAACTTTCACAACTGAGATATTTATTTACATATTTATTTTAAGAAAAAAACAGGCATTTCAACAAAAAATATAATATTTGAAAATAAAAAAAAATATAGTTTTCTCTAAATTACCTAATAAACTGTCAAAAATAAGAACAAAAAAAATCCACTCGTATTGGGCCACTTCGTAGCCCTCCACTTATAAAAAAAATTAAAACAAAAAACATTTAAAAAAAAAGGTTTTTTCTAACTCGGTCTTACAAAATCTTATCGCCAATAGATTCATACGTAGTTACCCCAGATTAAATAATTATTTTTTTAGTAAAGAGGAAATAAATATATTAAACATAAGTATATAAAGTTTGTTGAGATCGCCGTCTACTATTAGACATGGGGATGCTTCATGACATACTTAGTGGACGCCTTGATAGTCCGGCTCTTATGTCGGAGTTATCATTAAATGTCCCAGGCTACCGCACCCGTCACACGTCGAGCTCTCTATTTTATGTGCCATCAGTTCATACGAACTATACCCAGAACTCTCCACTAATAATCTCCACGCTTTTCTCGTGAATACAATTTGAAATTTCCCTTTATTGATCCATTTGATTGTAAAAAAATAACATTTAAAATGCGCGTCTTAAAACATACTTTTTTGTCTTATACTTAGTTTCAATAATAAAGTCTTATTTAATTTTAGTTCAATTTATCTCTAATTCTTAATATTTTATATATATTTATATTTTCAAAACTTGTGCAATAATATTTACACACATTTCCACCCTTATTCCTATAAAACACACACTCACCCACCCTCTCACTCATTTACACTCACACAAACACACTAGTATGTATTGTACGTGTATTTAATGTATTTTTGTTGATATCTGCCATTGGTTTGATTCTCGGTATATTTGATTTGTTATTTTTTTGTTACATTACATTGCATGTATTATTGGTGATATCCCCAATAAATAAAAATAAAAAATAAAATACAAGCAAAAATTGTCACAGTGTTTATTATGCTATTTTGTCTAGTATAAAATGTATGTATACATAAATAAATGTAAGAAAAATTATTTTATAATTATTATTGAAAATATGAATGATAACACGCGTATAATAAATATAAACAAATGATTAAACAAATACCTACCTTTCAAAATAACTAATCTACTGAATTTTTTCTGACTACCTCAGTTATTACTTAGATTTTACGGGCCTTAGTGCATGTGATTTCATTTTTATAATCATAAATGTCATTTTGATAATAATTGTGCAGTCGATGCAATGCTCCAAAATTACACCTAAAATACTATCTGTTAGATCATATATATTTATTTATTTCATTTATTTATTTAGGTGGGTTGCGCGCGGATCGATGAGTGGATCAAGCCAAATATGTAAAATGTATGCATTGTTTATGAATTTTATTAATTAGTCTATATAAATTATTTATGTTTTTTATGAATATTTTTGTTTTTTATTTTATTTATTATGTTAATTATAATTAGGTTAATTGGTTTAATTAAGTAATTTTTTAACTTTATTAAAAATATTTCATAACTTTGTTGAATATTATTATCTTAGGCATGTTTCACATTCTTGTAAAATGTTTCCCTCGGCACGGGACACCCCAGTGAGGGAACATTATTCTGTATAAAAAAAAGAATACAAACAATGTTAAAGTATAAATAAATAAATAAAAATAAATAAAGTAAGACTTGAATACTTGGTTGTTTTATTTGCTTTCTAGTTAAATATCTGAGAAAATAAATAGTTATGACAGTGGTATTTTTAAAGGGAAAATTGGTGTTGTGTGTGCGGAGCGCGTCGCTTCGTTTTAGAAATTTTTTGTGAACAGATGAAGACTTTAAAATTTATTGAAGTAATTTGAATAAAGGGTTTAGCACTAAGGTAGGCTATTCTATTTTTACTTAGCACGTGGAACGTAAATGAAGACATCTTTAAATGACAAATAAGTCGTTGTTAATGTTTCATATAGTATCATACATTGAAACTGGGGTTCGAAAATATCATGGTACGATATACATATCATACACAAATATCATACACAAATATCAAAATATTCGTTATTATCAAAAAGTTATATTTATTTTATTTGATAATTAACAGAGAAGAAAATGACTTTAAAATTCAGTTTAATTGGGTAGTCAAACTAAGATAATTAATATATAATACAAATCAATCACTTTTCAAGATAACTTATATTTGAATATCATCGAACTACCAGAATCTTCATTAACATTTGAACGTAGTTATGCAGAAAGCAGCCAGTCCACAATTTCGGAAAAAATAAGATATTGATGTTATCGGGTCCAGTAAGGTCGATTCTATTTTCTGCTAAAAACAGCCAGACCGCTTTCATATAAAAAACTGTATTAATCACCTCCAGAAAAAGGTGTCGATCACAAAAACAGCACTTCTCAATTTGCAGAAAACACCCACAAAACTAAAAAAATATTATGGTACTTTAAAAATCTTTTAAACTGGTCAAATACAAAATAAGGTTCTTATTTGAAAAAATAAAAAAACTTATGTATTCATTGTTTATTGTTTGTTGAAGTCAAAAACATTCAAACTATTGTGTAGATTTTATAATTCACTCTTTTCACAAAATGGCTATTATCTCAGTTTCATTTTTCTATGGCTGGCTGGCTGCTTTCTGTATAACTACGTTCATTTGTAATCAATCCCTCCGAAATCCAATTCAAACCAGTATGTCTGGCTTCAGGGTGTTGGTTGAAATATTCAAAAATAAATACCAGTTTAGCGGCCTTTTCATTATCCAGCCTTTCTAAGTTTTGTCTGAATCAAACTAAAGGATGAAAAGTATCTCTCTGGAGCTGCTGTTGCTGCATGTTATTCCCCTTATTCGAGGTAAATCCTCACTACAAATCACAACACGTACTGCTCGCGACTTTATAATATCCCGAGAATATCAGCAAAGTTTAACACGGAGAAACAAAAAACCTTCTTAATAATAAATAACATCGATTATATCTGTACCTCAAAGGCAGACGGATGCAAATCAAGAATTTGGTAAAATGACATTTTAATTTTTGTATCCAGTTTATGACCATGTCCATTGATTTTGAAGTAATGCACGACTTTTAATGAAAAAACCAATGTATTTAAATACTGAAAATACAAATAAATATTATAAATTGTCAGAAATCACTTAGAGACAGTAAATTCTTTAGGCTTGTGTTGAACATTTCACGTTTGGATTTGCACCGTCTGCCTCTGAGGTACAAATCTATTAGCAGAACATATATTGTGATACAGTTATATTCATTCTTTGAACCCTTATTAAAACCCTCTTGTAAATCAGTGGCGAGTCATAAATCATCATCATAATTCTGTGTCCTCAGCAAACGGTGTATAGGGCACTGCATTGATAGACCAACCGCATTGCATTATTATAATTTTTGTCACATAAATAAATTTGGGACGATCATTCTGACACTAGTCTTAAAATATACATTTATTTCTATGTAGCCATTATCTGTTGTATGCCGTAGTATCCAGTGTGTTATAGGGTGTAGATTAAGATAAATTATTAAGAATTACTGCTTAAAGGCAAAACTTGACGAATTCAAGAGCAGCCAAAACACTAGGTTCTGAGATCACGTTTTTGCCGTTGCCGGCCCCTCTGCCTGTAAGCAATTACCTTCACACTTGCAAATCATCGACAGTTACAGTCAGTTCAGATCTCAACTGAAATGGCATTTTTTCCTTTTGTTCTCAGTTTAAAAATCAGTCATCATTTTAATTAAGTACAAGCTTAGTTAGAATGAAAGCTTAAGGACAGAATGGTTTTAAAGCGTCTTGCAGGTGGTTTTTCACAAAAACGGCGGTATGAAAACTAGAAAATTACTATTTTAAATTAATGTGGTAAAAAAAATGTATATTTTGTTATCATGCAAATCGATTGAGTCTGGAATCGAATATCAACACGCTATCTCACTAACGCGTTTATTTTTAGTAACATGAAAAAGTATATTTAAAAAGGGGATAAAGGAAATAATAATGTCCGGATGCAAAATCTTCCGTTAGCAATTTATTGTAATGTTTCCATATGTGGCAACCCCTTGTAAAGGGTTGATTTTTTACGTTAATATACAAAGATCCTCATTTAAATAAAAAACATTCTTAAATATTGGCTTCCTTTTTACTCAACCAAATATTTGAATATCAGTATCATTTTTAATTTAAATTTTTGAGTGTATCACTTGTTATTTGTGTGTAATCTTTATTGATAAGTGTGAGATTTAATATAATGAACTCGTTAATAGAACACAAAATACTGAAAATTATTGAGCTGTCAATAGATCGGGTTAAAAAGTTATGATTTGAATCATGTAGTTGGCGATCATTATGCCTAAAATACATTGGTTTTTGTTTATATAACGATGGTCCCTACGTATACCATGGAATCTACTTTTTGCAAGGGTTAAAAGGAGTGCAGAAACAAAGCTTAATATTATTTTAAAGAAGCTTTCAGGTACTGTAGAATTACCAAACATGCGTCTATTGAAATACAATAGTTTGGCAACTCTACAGTATCTGGCTTATACACGTTCCGGTTTATCTTGTGAACAATAATTTACTATGTGAAAACAAAGCTTTATTTATTCGGTTGTTTATTATTTACTTTTTATCACGAACACTTGACTAATTTACTATTCTGCTAATGTATATTTTTTATTTAAATCATTGTCATAAACTTTCAAATTGTTTCAAACTTAAATTTCATAAATATGATTTAGAATACCAATCGTCTACGCGCTCTGTAGCTGCAGGATATGTTTAGTTAAACAATTTTAGTTTTAGTATTAAGATTTAGTTAAACGAAGAGCTCTTATTTAGTTTAACGATTTTGAAAAAATAATCAGAAGAAACAAAATTATTTTTTTAAATAATGTTAATGGGGCTAAGCTTCATACCGTCCGTGCGCTCTGTTGCTGCAAGACATGATGTAATCTAATGTGTTATTAAATTAAAATAAGAAACAAAGAATTAGGGTCCCAGCTATCGTTGTGCTATGTACCTGCAAGACGTCTTAGGATATTTATTTATTTCACAGTGCTGTATGATTGAATTACACAATAATGACGCTTTGTAAATTATCCACAATAATAATAAATGTTATCTTAAGTTTTAGAAACACGTTTAATATATTCAAATTATACAAACATTCGACAATTTGTACCACTTTCGTTACATTCCGGGGAGTATTTCTTCAAGACTGGATTGGATCATTTAACTCCTAAATTCCAAACCTTCAAACAAAGGCAGGAGATTTTTTACCCTTTTCCTATTTCCATCTTCGCCCTTCGTCTAATTCCTTTCCGTTTTAAAGGAGATGTGATTACAAACACGTGTGAACTTAAACGCAAAAGAGTCAGCTATTCTAAAAAAAGATAATATTATTTAAAAATTTAATCGAAAAATAAAAGGGAAATAAATAATAAAATAACTTTTTAATTTTCTATCAATTTACGCTATAACTATTGCAGTTGGCTGCATCGAAAACATTTAAATTATCGATTGAAATTTGTTGTTCGTAGTTCTTTGTTTGTTTTTAAATAATAGGTTAGTTAGTCTGTTTGACCAATTGAAAATCCTAAATTGTTCGAAAACGGCTAGAATTTCAAATTATTTACTCAGTTTAGTTAGTATTTTGGTTGAGAAATTGGAGACTCTCAGGGGTACCACTTAATTACGGTGACCAATTTTTGCAGAATCCTCGTATTTTAAATAATGTGTATTATGGTTGGTAAATTATGTTTTGTAAAAGGAACCTAATGTCTCATGATAAGAATTTAATAAACATTTTGTGCTGTCTATTCCCATTAAAGGGAAGTTGTGCCTTTATAACCCTTGGGACACTTACAATCCTTTCAGCTGTAGAGTTCAATTTAATTGAAATCGTGATTCATGAAACTGAAATTTAAAAATAAGGTACCTCGATTATTGACAAAAAAACATTTTTTTTTTCACAAGTACCTCTGTTTTTAAAACGGTTTTCGGTTATGTAAGGAGTTTTTTTCACTTTTGGTTTGTCTATCAAACTAAAAAAATAAAATTATTGTTTACCTGTCATTCATCAAAACATTTACTTTATTGTTATTGTTAATTTGATCAATAATAATATGGTGTTTTTCCAAAAAATCATTTGTAGTCGAGTAATTTATTTTTATTGTTTTGTGATTTCACGGGGAATCGAACCCGGAAAAACCCGTTCATGATGAATTTATCCACCAAGTAGAAAACCAGTTGCACTCAAGAAAATTAAAATTGAATAATTATTACCCATTTACATTTGAGACTAAATTGGTTGCATGGGAACAAGTTAGATAAAGCAACCTTTGTCCTTTGTTTAATTTTTAGAACTTTTTATTTAAGAAAAACAACAGTTGTTTTATAAGAATAAAAAATATAAAAATATATACATATATCCAATTAACGTTTTTTACAAATAAAACGAGAGAACATGTTACACCGTAAAGAGAATTTTTAAAATTAATTAGTTTAAAGAGTATTTTTTATTATATATCGTGACATTATTTGACTTTAATTTATTTTAGTCTTAACTTTTGTGGCCCTTTGTAATAAGTAATAGTATTGAACTAATTAAAATGTGTTTATTTTGTTTCAGGTAAAATTTCATTTAGAGCAGTTATTATTTAAATGATAAATAGCAAACATCGCCATAAATGGTAAGTACATTTATTTATCAATCTAAACTGCTTCAAAATATGTATCGAATTTAAAAGAACTAGATCTGTACTATATTTAAACATAGAGTGGTGTGGCATTTAATTATCTGTATCTACCTGTATAACAAAACGGCGGTATGGTTTGTTCGTACAATTTAATTTGATTCAAACATCAAAATCATGCTTTAATCGAATGATATATTATTAAAAAAACGATGTGAGCCGCATACAAAAATTGTGTTGTTTTCCATGAGATTTTTTCGTTTCAGACACCACAAAAACTTTCCTCGTTCTTTCAAAGACCACAAAAATGCCTATTTCTGTGCAATAGCATATTATTTTACTGTGCATTTTATTGGAAGCATCGCCATCTGCTTCTTATACTATCATGTGTTGCGTCTGTCGTGGTATTTCTCTGGTGCCGATTTGTGGTCCCATAATGTAGTGATTTATATTATTAGTCGGAAGGATTAAGAAAGATACTTTATACCGCTGTTTGAAACAGAAGTATTTAAATACTTTTTGTATAATACTTATGTTTTTCTGTAGATAATTCTTGATAAAACTCTATAAGTAATAATTTTAATAAAATAATTAATCAAATCTTAACTACAAGTTTAAAAGTTAAAAACGTTGTAAAAAAAATCCCAGTCCTGAAAATGCTTCTAAGGCGTAAACGTGCGTTGGTTTGTATTAGTTTTATTGATAATTTAATTTAAATATTTTTTTTTGTATTATTATACAATCAAATTTAATTTAGTTACGCCAAAGTTTGAGGAAACTATGGCCCTCTATTATGGTTTGATTTACTGTATTTTATTACGAAAAAATAGTTTTTGATGTTTATATATAAATTTTTAATGCGATCCATAACATAATAAAAAAATAAAATGTACGTATTTATTATTGGCTTGTTTAAGTAATCACTTCTAACTCAGTTTCAGTCACTATTTTGTCTTTGTTTGAAAATCTGTATTTTTCCAATTATTTGTCGATTGATTTTCAGAAGCAAAATTGCTAAAGCTTTTACTGATGTGGGTGAGATTCAAATAAATTTATTTTCATTGTAATATTTATTACATATGTTACGTTTGTATTGAATAGATCAATATTGACACATACTAAATTAACAAGGAAACGGAAAGGTGAGGATAAACGTTCCGATATATTAAAAAATAAATAATTTATAACTTTTAAATTAAAACAAAATAATCAGCAGTTCCTTATGTTTCTGTTGGTATAGGGAATAATTTCACCTATAAGGCAACGCCTCAATGAATTTTTCAATGTTATACTTCTTAATTTCACTTTTTGTGAGTCTGTGAATACTGAAACCTCCTTTAAAAGGGTATTTTTTAACTTAAACGACAGCTTGCCCACCACATTCCACATACTGCATCTGAGGACATAAGTCTCCTTAGCGGTGCCTACATACAAGGAAAAGTTACTTGTTGCCAAACGAGAAAAGCTGCCCGAAGGAGCTCTATGTAATCTCGTTTAATAGCATCTTAGTGCTGAAATAAGGTAATCCAGAAGTACATAATATGCGCTTCATTCGATTAAGAAAAGGCGGAAGTAAAATTTTTCACTGACGGGGATTAAATTGATTGGATACGATCAATTTGCCGAAACTATTACAAAAAAATTTAAAAGCCCTGAAATTTTTTTGAAGTCGCCAGATCTGTATATCCGACAGGACCTATAACAGGGCCACGGATAGTAGCAAAAGGTCCATTTGGCCATAATAGAGAGGAGAAAAGGGATAATAACACAGAATGTGTCCAGAAGATTGATTGGGATATCCGCAGCAAAACGAAGGGTAATCAACAATATTGAAAACAAATAATTTGTCATTCATTTAAAAATACTTGGTACACTTTCACTTATTTATTTGACCAATTAGCGCATTCACCCTCTAATAGGCATCTTCAGACTGATATGGTTTAAGGATAAATTGTCAGGATAATTTTTTCAATAAATAATCTAAATAAAATGATTTGTCCTTTAATTTACCATGACCTGATAAAAACTGCGTATTCCAGTGATCGGGGATAACCTAAGAAGATTTTAAGCGCTGACGGATTGAAGGAAAATAAAGAAAGGTTACTCTCCCTGAAGGGCAAGATTCCTATCGCAATTGCCAAGCATCAAAAAGAGCATTTAAAGTTTTTTTTTTATATCCTATTGAGACATTCCTTCAGTTGGGAGTAGACGGACGCCACCAAAAACATATGAACGCTTTCTTTTTAAGTGAAAATTTGCAATTTTTACCAAATGGCATACATGAAACATACATTTCAACCCAGTAGGTATCTATCTACACACATGTAAAGATACTAAAAAATAGTTGATTAGCACATTTTAATTATCATCACCATATATATCCTATTAATTTATTCGAAAAACTCAGAATCCTCCGGGTTTTCACAAAAACTCTTACGTTTGCAGTTTTATTAATTTTGAAATATTAAATACCTTAAAAAAATTCACAAACAGCAAAATAAAAACGTGCAAACGGTATACTACTAATTAATCAATTAGCTGAATAATAGATTGCGTTTAATTGAATCCATTAATTAGCATGATTAGCACTATAGCAACTAATCGAAAATATAATTATTAAATTAAAAACCTGTAAATTTTTTATCGTTTTATCGTGTATCGATGTTCTGTTGCACATATCTTGTTTTTAATTATGTAATTTATAATTGATGAAACTGTTGTTTTTTTTGTTGGTTCAAATAGGTATGATGAAAAGATTTTAAAATCATTTCTTAACAAAATTAGGATCACAATTAGTTGGTTTGTGGTCCCGTAAATTAATCATTATGTTTTACAGACATGAATAAAGTTTTTTTTTTTTAAAGACCACTTTTTATTTACAAAATCGACTAGTTTCGGCAACTACACATTGTCCTAATCAGGGTTATATAATAAATACACTTCTTCAATAAAACAAAGTTATTTTATTTATACCTCTAAAATATAACATCATCATTATCATTCTCTTTCCGCATCTAATGGTGCATATAGCCCTGCATTGGTATATCGATTACAACGTATCCTGATCCATTTTTTTTCTTACATGAAAGTAAGGTGATCGGTCTTACGCTTCAGGTACCAGTCCAGGGACAGTGAAATATTCTAGTGTAAAGACACCCTTTAAAATAAGTATTTAAAGTCAATGACGGGAATCGAACACGAGACCTCTTGCATGGCAGACAAAGTGCTGACCATCACACCTCGAGGCCGACAAAATAACGACGAACCACAAAGTTAGTGCTGCAAATATTAAAAATAATTATCATGCACTTGAGGTTTGGACCCCGTTCCACGTTAAACTCCCCATAATTTTTTTTTTACCACATTAAAAAAAAAAAAAACATGGTTCAAATATAGGGTTTTCCAATTGACGCGAGTAGATTTTGACGGCCCGTGCCGGCCATTTTGTTTTGATTACGTCTTTCAAATATTTGTTTTTATTTTTATTTTATTTACAATATCCGATAAAGGCTCTCCATATAATTTGCCAAACTCTCAGTGAAATGAGTTATAAAAGTAGTAAAGTATAATTAACTTAAAATCCCCATATATGAAATTTTAAATTTTAAAAGACTAGTAACTCGTTTGTTGACAAAAAAAAAACATATATTGTTTTGTATGAGTGAAAACGACAGGAAGATCCATGGTCTCAAAACGGTTTCGGATATGCGGAGATGTACTTTCACTGCAATATTTCAGTGTTCCTGGATTGGCAGCTGAAGCGTAAGATTGGTCACCTGATCATTAATGTAACAAAAATGATAAGCTGCAGTTGGAGTGCCAATGTAGTGCCCTATGCACCACTACTTGTAGATGGTGAAATTATAATGAATTACATTTTTTTCTATTGCTCTTAATTCTGCTCTTTTTCAGTTTCAATCTATCTGGGTACTTTTAAGAACAATTAATCTTTGACTTTTTATACGGTGAATTCTGCTCTTACAGCTACTATATCGACATAACATGGATTTTCTAGGGAGTCGGGACAAGTTCACGAACATGGGTCATTCCTGGTTATATCACCTCAAGCTGTGTCTCTGTACTCAAAAATGTTTGTGCATTATTATTTTAAAATAAAAAAACCACCAAAAATTGTATTTTTTTATGACAAAAATTGTTGAATCTATGAGTAAAATATTTTTTTAATATTCAGAGAAAAATATTTTTTTAGGTAATATTTTAAAATGTCGTAAAAACGAAATGACAGATTTATTTTGATAAATCACCAAAATCATAAAAATATTCAGTACCATAAATTTTTTTTAGTGATTTTCTCATTAAAACATAAGCCTTTTTACGACACTAAAAGGTTTCGATAGTTGATTTATATTGTGTTGATATCTTTACACATTACCACGGCGTTAATCATTTTGATATTTTTAATATTTTACGATCCCTCCGTGTCCATGCAAATGAAGAATACAACTATGTGTGTGAAATAGAATTGGAATTCTAGGCTTGATTATGGCCTTATTTTCAGTATTTAACTGCCATATACCCTTTATTCCCTGTTTGCATTTTTTTCTTGTTCGATTATCTTGAAAAATAGAACCGCTATATCAAATTTTACTAAACAGAAATGTAAATCATGTGAACTGCCGTCAAATGATAATATTGGTTTAAAACACATGAAAAATGACATCCATCCTTTATATCCTGTACCTTATAATTATAATCCTTATTCCGTCCGTAGAAATTAATTTAAATACACCTTAGGTAATAATTAAATCCCAAGTTTAACAATAACATTTTTCTGTCCTAGCTTTAATTTTTTTTATTTGTATTTTATTTAAATTGTGCCTTATGTATTATGAAGATTGTTTTTTTTTTAATGGAGTAAGTCCATTAATAAATAAATAAACAAATAAATAAAATAACAAATAACAAAACGGATGTATATTTTGCCAGGATTCTGAAATCGATATAATATATCTTTACCTCAGAGGCAGACGGAGGCAAATCCAGAATTTGATGAAATGACATTTCGATTTTCGTATCCAGTTTATGATCATGCCCATTGATTTTGAAGAAATGTAAGTATTATAATGAATGAACCAACGTATTAAGATACTGAATATACAAATTAATGTTATGAATTATTAGAAATCACTCATAGAAAGTAGATTCTTTAGGCTTGTGTTGAACATTTGACGTTTGGATTTGCATCCGTCTGCCTCTGAGGTACAAATATATTTCTTAATTATAAACAACTATAGAGAAAATGCTATAACCTTAATTGCAAGTAATACTTATAATTTTATTGAACTGTACCAAATTTTAAAAAAATAGATACTCTATTTTTTTTGTAATTTTTCAAATTATATATTTTTTATCTTCCTTGAAAGAAGAAAAAAGGAATGGGTTCACGGACAAATAAAAAAATTATAACCGAGTAAACAAAAACCTTTTTTATAAAATGTTATATTTAATTACTATCTATTATTGCATTTTATTTTTTTACAAGTGGAATCATACTTTCACGGATACGTTTTTTTCTTATTTTTTTTTATAGTGTTTAGTGTTTATACTCATATAAAAAAAACTAAAACTGACCTATAATTTTGGTTTATTAGTAAATATTGTATTTTTTTGTTAAAATGACTGTTGTTTTCATTTAATAAATAAATCAAAATTTATTATTTATTTCTAGTTTTAAGGTTTCTGTTTAATGAAGGTTCTCTTTATATTTCCGGTTTTTTTCTATCAAAACCTTTTATTAAATGTCAAAACAGGGATAGGTATTAAAATCGTAAATCGAATTTATATAGGAAAATCATATATTTAAGGTACTGAAATCTTAAAGTGCTTGTTGTTTTGAATATTTATGTTAATAAATGCATAAAATTAACGACTTTTCGTCGAATCAGAATCACAATTATAATGTCCGTTTGACGTAGTGACTACGGCACACTAATAACAAAAAACACGAATACATCAATTTTAAGTATTAACTTAAGTGCTTTTTGGATTAAGTAATCATCTCAAACAATAATTGTTTACCTATAAAACGATTTTTTTAAACTACCTGCTTCCTGATATGACCTACTCGTATTCAAATTGTTTAAGTTAGGGAGTCAAAGTGTAAACAAAATGCATATTTTGCTCAGTGTAATAATGCGTAACCTAGAGAAAAGCCTTATTACTATGTTTCATAGAACAAAAGCAATGTTGGTTTGTTGGTTAGCAACCAATTGGTGGCTATTTCCTTTTTTTTGACATCATAAAAATAACAGTTCGATCGGACGCTTTTGTAGCTGTGCTTGGTTTTGTTTGTAAATAACTAGGATATTTACGTTATAATAAATAAATCTCGATTATGATGAAT
Organism: Micrasema longulum; assembly: GCF_059751315.1. Lineage (NCBI taxonomy): Eukaryota > Metazoa > Arthropoda > Insecta > Trichoptera > Brachycentridae > Micrasema > Micrasema longulum. The sequence goes on from NW_028278654.1 coordinate 55,303, forward strand.
TGCAGTATGTTTGGTTGCAGCAGTAGGAGCGTCAAAGGTGTTAAAGAAGTCAGTTTTCACAGGTAATTGAATGCGAATATTTTCTCATGATTTACATTGATTTTTGGCATTTATTGTTCCGACACGTGTATTATGTTGCTTAAAAACTTTCTTTATATTAACAAATTTGCTTCAAATACTATTTTTTCTTAATTTGGGAGATAAATTTGTGAATTAAAGTATGTTTACTGTTGATAATGACAGTTGATTACGGGCAATATGTCTGAGCCGCACTAGGCATTCATATAAAGTTTGAGTTTTTATCGAGTAGAGGTCGATTCAAATTTTACTCGAAAACAGCAATGTAAACCTTGAAATTGCATCTAAAATGACGTGTCCAAATTTCAGGCCGCTACGACTCACCATTTCGGAGATGTGACGGACAAACAAACACACTCAATACATAATTTTGGCTCCATGGAGTTGGGATTTATGTCTCAATAAATGTAACATAAGTATATTGTGAATAAAATGAATAAATAAACAAAAAAATAAACACACACAAGTATTCTTAGTTTTATAAAATAAATTTGGGCGAATCATAGAAAAATAAATTGGAATAACCCTGCAATAATAAACACACAGGTACATTAAAAAAAATATTTACAATGCAAATTAATATCCATTCAACAATTCTCGACCTCGAGTACGGCCCATTGTTTTGCTGCAAACTGTAGCTAACTTACTTAATACCCAATAGTCATAGAATGGTTTTCCTACGTTTGGGCTCTTCTATAGCTTGGCGCATTATTGCTCGGCGCATTATTGCTGTGAGATATTTTGTTTAATGCTGTTAATAAGAATAAGTATTGTCATATTTTATTAACACTGTACTCGTATATTCGGACCAACTCTCGACCAAATCCATATCTACATACCCATCCTTCCTATTTCCTAGCGCACTCCATGTAACAATAATTCTACGTCTGAGTGCCGAATCACTTCTCTCGGTTGATGTTAAATTCGAACAATATTTTGAGTTTGTCCAAATGTTTGTAGACAAGGACTGGATTCAACTCCCTGGGGATATTATTATAACATATTACATTGAAATATATGATTGATAAAATATATTTAAAATTTTCAACTTCTATGGTTGTTTTTCATTGAAAGAGATAAAAACAATATCCCTGGTAAAAAAAAAATGTTTTTGTTTTATTAAAGGTTTTTAAAATAAGATCTTAAATTGAATTTATTGTACAAAAAATAATAAAGATCGGTTTAATAAAAAAAACTGGTGAATTCATATTTTTGACAGTATTTTGTATTTGTATTTAAAAGTTAGGTTAAAGTTTGGTGGACATTAATTAATTATTCTTAATATAAGTATTTAAAAAAAATAAAAAATGTTGGTCAGTTCGTCTGAGTACTTTTCTTTATTTCTGACTTTTTTCATCCTTTGAAGTACCAATCCATAACACACGTCTATGCGTCAAGTAAAAGTAGTAGGTACTTATATGAATACATCATCATTACGCATCTTATAACTTTATAAACTCACTAGTTCAAAGGAATTGCAAGATCTACTCATCCCCACTTCTCTATCAAGTGCTATAATCACTCTGTTTTATCCTAGATCTTGGATCTTACTTTTATTCATATTTTCAAAGTTTAACCCTTTTGGACTTAAAGGGGGTATCTAAGGTCCCCCAGGTAGCATATTTTTTCAATCACTTTTTTGTTATTCATATTGATTTATTTTTTGACATTTTCTCCCTAATTCTTTCAATAAGAATTCACAGTTATCTTTGCTTTCCCCGTTCAAATATCAAATTTTACAATTTATTACTTAACAGTTGAATAATTATTTATATATTAGTCAGCTAGCACGTGTACGTTTAATTATTTGGGGACAAATTTTCAGCCATAACCACTAAAAACCGGATTTCGGGATTAATACTTTACATGCATTCCCGCTACCAACTCCAGGCATACTTTTGCGCTAATACGTAGCTGACGTGATTTTTTATCAGTGTTGTTCAACGCGTGACAGAGAAAGCAGCGTGATGCCAAGTAGCATCTTCTGGCAACAAACATTAAATTAAAAAATGTATGAATTTCGCAAAAAACTCGAAATACCTTTTATAATAGTTTTATAAATACTACAATGACAATCGTAATGCCTTTTTTTTTAGCTGGGGTATTTTGGTACCCCCCTCAGAAACTAGGCTCGAAAAGTTTTTTCTACATGAAAAAAATGAATACAAGTCCTCTTATATAATATAAAGTACATATGTATATTATATATTTATAAGTCCTCCTCACTATAAAAAACTGTTTTAAGAAGAACCATACGGCATTCAAAAATTAATTTACAGTATCAACATTTCACTTGAACATTAACAATAAAAAAATCTTCGCTTGTTTTCTTCAGACAGATTTTTTTTTAATGTACTTTTTGTTTATTTTATAGGAAAGTTTTTTAAACAGTTTGGCAGATAAATAATCCTTGCACATTTGGCCAAATGTTCTGGTTTAGAGAGGAATATTGACAATGATTTTATTTCTTGTACTCGTTATATATTAACGTCCCTGAGTAGAAATATGACGATGTATATATCCTCATGTGTCTAGCAGAATATCTGTAGCATATATTAGGCATATCTAGGGCACATCGATGTCTTTTAATATCGCTATAGAATGAGTTAGAACTTAAGAATACTCTAATTTAAGATAGAAAAATAAATTTTGTAACGCCTTTTGTACTTCAAAAATTATTCAATAATTTCGTATTTTATTTATACAATTAATAATAATAACACTCATTGAAAAAATATTTTGCAACGATGAGTATTTTTAACTCAGTAGGTATTTTAGGATGAAAATCCTGAAAAAAAGAATGGTGTGTGACGGGAAAACGAATTCAAGGGCAAGAAATAGCGGGGGGTGAAGCCCTAGAGCTTTTTATTTGTATTTAAGAAGGTAAACATGAACAGAAAAATCTAAAAGGAAAAGTAATGTAACCCACTAAACCGCAAAACCGGCTTGTCAGCAGGATATTATTTCGCGGAGTGAACTGTATTTAATTTTAATGAAAATAAGTGAGTATCCTTGATATGCGGTATACAGTGTCAATCAGTCATGACCCTAATAAATGAGATGGATTGTAAATGGATGTCATTAACCATATCTTCGTTCTTGATGGAATTGCTGTGGTCCGACTGGTCACTTGCGAGTGGCACTAACACGAGGGCAGACCTTTATGATGCTGCACACGTTCAATGAAATAAACGCGCGATGTACAACACGAGATCTTAATGTGGCGGGTGATCAAATGATAGGAGGTGAGAGGTGAACAGTGGTTGCGGGTAAAAAGGATGTAGAATTTGTGACAATACTTGATCAATGCATACCCACATAATTCGCAACCAGTGTTATATTTTTTTTTGATATATAGCTTTTCTAAGCCGTACCTATTTCATAGTCATCGGTCTGAGCCTGAAACGTAAGACTAATGATCGTACCTTCATGTATAAAATGGAATACTAATACAATGCTCTTTGAATTACTAGACGCAGAGTAAGGAAATGATGATAATGTTTTAACCCTGTGGGTTTTCTATTTAAAACTATAATTTTCAACAGTAACGTTCCTTAATCTGCACCTATGATGGCATTGCATTGATACGCACCCTCCGCTCTCGAAGGGAATTGAATAATAAACTAAGGGAAAGACACGAACGAACGCAGGTTTTAGGTTCAATTCCCTGTCAGATCAAAATAATGTACATATTTTATTACAAGGAAATATTTTTTATATTTTCATTATGTGTTATGAGGTTATTAAACTAAGTCAAAAAATTTTTTTTTTTTTTTTTCGTATTATCATCACATAGTTTTATTAATTGTTTAAATACTCCGTGCATGATGTAACTATTTCTCTTCAGTTAGTTTTCCTGATTAGTAAGTTGGTTTCCCGGAAACCGAAAATCTATCAAAACACTTTATAATTCATTGACTTGTAATGTAATTTAAAATAGTTATTTTTTGTTTTTTTTTTCATACCATTTAGAGATTCTCCGCCGCACAATTAAAAATGCTCTCACTTTTACCGCGTGCATGAAAATATTTTTTATGTTCTTTATAATTATTTTTAGTGTCTATCTACACGTCTCTTTATATTTTGGTCTCGACTTTCTAGAAATAAAATAAAATAAATAAAATTAGTCTTGATTTGGGACTTACAGATGAGTTAAAACGTAAAATAATAAGGCTAAAAGTTCTGTTTCCGGGCGGATTAAAAATACAGTTTTGTGTGAAACAGAATCAAAATCCTGGACAGAGATTTCGACTCATTTGAAATAGATGTTTGGATAATTGGTATTTATAAAATTTATTTGGTGGCCTCCGTGGTGTAATAGTTAAGACATTTGATTCACACACGGAAGGTTCCGGGTTCGATTCCGGTAAGAGCAAAAACGTTAAAAATGTGATCAAGCCCGGTTTAATTAAATTAAGGCCTAAATTAAACTCAACTTGGTTTCCGACACACAAACAAACGACATTAAATCTACTGTCGACTGCGAGACAATTCAAATTATTAGTACTTTAACACATATTTTTTTTAACAAAACACATAGTTTACCCTGAAGATGGGTTCTGTAACGGTCATTGGAAAGAATTATTTGTTAGGATAGCTAAAAAAAACTATACACGCTGATAACAGTGACTGAAAAATGTGGGAACCTATTGACTTCGCACCATCCAGGATTTTTAATAAATAAATTTAAGTGATTAGTTCCCTAGACTAATTAAATATGCCGTGGACTTGCCATCGTCTCGAAAATACCCAGTTCTAGAATCATATTGAACAAAACTTAAACCAAACAATCAATACACTAATGCAACCTTATTTCAGCCGTGTTCGCGTACAAAAGATCTTTAGAAATCGCAGCTACGACAAAATCATTTTTCCACCCCTTTGGGGGAAGGAAATTTGTTATTTATCCAATCCTTTCTTACGGGCGAGAATCGCCCGCTGAGAATAACGGCGCTTGTGGAGGGTTTAGCAAAGGGGTGTGCTTTTGGGGTTTAGCGCGATATTACGGCTTTAGTGCTCAATCATAATAGGTGACAATAACCACAAAAGATACCACGAACGTTAATATCCACGCTAATCCGTATTGTAGCGACATCTAGGGGCGGGTTTATGAAGCATTACGTCACCTCTCATCACCCCCTCCACCCTACCTACTTCTATTGAATGCTGAAGGTGAAAATGTTACATATTGTGTATTATAAAAGCATTATTAAGAAACTTCGTATTAGTAAAAAAATACTGTGTGGGTACTTATTTATTTTAAAAATTAATATTTTAATGAGTAATTCAGTCATATTACTTCTTTTTCATCTTTATACAGATCCGATGGATCTGTTTGTGCCGCTGTTTCTTCTCGAGACGCCAACTTGCTAGCTGTCGCCTCACCTCTTCGAGTGTCTGCCTGAAAGTCTTCTTCCTTCAAGGTCTTAAAATGCGATCCATGGAAGTCTGTCCTCCGCCATTCTGGTCACATGTTCACTACAGGACCGCCTTAGTAGTTTTCTCCATTTTACCATATCTCCGTACCACGCATGCTCCGAATATCAGTATTTTTCATGCGGTCTCGCAACGTGTTTCCAGTTATGGATCAAAGAGTTCGCATCTCAGCACTTTTTAGCCGAGATTTCGTCTTGCAAGTGTGTAGACCGGTTCTTTTATACCATTTGTGGCTATTATGCCCTGCTAAGCCTAGAAGCCGAATCTGATAATCAGAAAATTTTCCAAGAGATAACTGTTTTATGCTGTGCCCATCTGATTTTTTTTAAACAAAAAAAAGTACATTCAAGAGAATGTCTAATTTTTTTTATATTTTCAATAGACCACATAATTTAACATATATTCTCTTTCTCATATAGAATCCATGCGGCTCGACTGCGAAATCATCTCCCATCCATCATCAAAGATGTTACTTCAGTATCTTTGTTTTAATCACGTCTGAAGAAACATCTTCTTTCCTTAATCTCTCCTCCTTTCCTCTTTCCTCTTTTCTCTTTTGTTCCATTTTCTCGTTGAGTAATAGTATAGATTTAAGGTAATATTTAAACAAATACGTTTATTTATATTTTTAAAGATCTTTGTTTTCTATTGAATATGTTTTGTAACTTAAATCATAAAAATGAAACTATTATTTTATCGGTTGGTTAAAAGAAATCGCCATTTAGAAATAAGTCCGCCAATGTACAGATAACATTATTTACAAAAAATTAGATAAATAAAAAATAAATAAATATAGTTCATGAACAAGATATTTTACTCTCAGGAGCTAGGAAAAAATCTCGTTCGGGACGGTACATAAAAATACAACATTTTTGTAACATAAATTATTCAGTATTATACACTATCTATATAAACTCATTCGAGACGGTTTAAAAACTACCAAATGATTGTGTTTTAGGTAGGGTTGGGCTTTGTAGGGAAAATAAATTAATATTACATTAAAATAATGAAACTCATTGATGAAATAATTTAGGAATTCTAGAAATAAAAAAATCTGTCAAGCAAATTTTCAATATTATAAATAATCAATGAAACTTCAGTCAAAGCCCTGTTTCTAATATTTTCCCAACAAATTTTAACCCTACCTTAAACACAATCACCTTATCACCCCATCCCTTACTCTTACCCCACCTAAATCATAAATATCCCCTCAATCTTCATCGACACCCACTTATCTGTTCACTGTTTCTTTTACATATGTATCTTTAGTTATTATATAACCCTAAAAAGAGCAGCGTGTAGTTGCCGAAACTAGTCGGTCGTGTGAATAAATAGCGGCTCATAAAACAAAGTTATTTTATATATACCTCTAAAATATAACAATGAACCACAAAGTTTGTACTACAAATATTAAAAAATAACAAAAAATAAAACCATATTTTAAACAATTTAGTATGTTTACTACATTTTTATACGAATGGCTTTTAATAATGCGCTTATTTCTGTTTATGTATTGAATTTCCGTTACAAATCTAGAACTTATTAAAGCATCCGTTTGTTTATTTGGAGGCTACTAAATTTGGCAATGCATTTAGCTTTATTTAATCTTTTGCTGTTCAATATCGAAATTCAAAGGAAGACTCTTAATAATGGTAGAATACATTATTGCCATTTAGCCATTTGAGTTTGACCCATTTTTGTGATTTAATCTTTTAAATTTAATTTCTATTTGTATTTTTTAATTTGTATACTAAGTTCACCACTTTGCAGTTAAATGTTTAAACCTGTATAAGTATATTTGAAAAAATATAAACAATTGCTTAAGGCGTTGTAAATATATATAATATATATATATATATATACATATGTATCGAAGAGCAGGTATTAACATGCAGTCCTAATAAAGTTTATTTCTGGTGCTTCTTTGAGAAATAAGAAACTTTTTTGAATTCAAAATGCTATTCATCGCGTTACTAACTTTCTAACAAAGCAAACTGCTCGTGTGAGAAAATAACGGTTTTCACCTTAATCATGGAAAAGTGACATCATATTGCGAGTTTTTAATGCTTTTTTCGCGTGACAAAATAAATTTATTAAAAAATAATAAAGCGATCAATTCACACTAAAGAATAACATTGTTTGCCGATAGAAGATAGTTTGCAATAAATTAAAACTGGAATCTTTTCAGTTAGAACGAAATTTATTACGTAGCTTTCGTGTTGGCTCGGGATTATTTATCTCAAAGAGAAAAGACGTAGAGCTTTTTATATAATTGTCTTCTCTAAAGCTCCGCGTGGGAGAGAGCTTTTGTTGGCAAGGAAAATGAATGAGATTTAAGAATACTAAAAGCAAAAAAAATACTCAACACATTCTTATACGATTTTCTAACAAATCGATGTGTTACGTTAGATTTAGATTGGGTAGTTAAAAATAAATATACATACATGAATAAATACAATCATTTTGAAACAAGCTTTTTTGTAAATATAACGACTGGTTTTTCGATATGAAATAAAACCAGAATCCTGGACGAGTGTCTTTAACTCAATGGCTACTTTAAGGTGTAAATCCTAAAAATGAAAATAGTGGATTTATATTTATTTGGTTTTTGGTGCTTCGAAAAAGTAAAACAGGATTAATCCTGTTTTACTTTTCTTAAAAAAGAAAGAAAAAAACTCAACAACATAAAATAAAATGGTTTAAAATATTTTTGAAAAAGTAGAAAAATAGAAAATAGAAAAAAGTACGATTATATTAAAGAATAATCATATATTTGAAACTTTGGGGAAAAATGTAAAAGTGGTGGGTGCTCATAAATGCAACCAAAACGAGATCAAAAATTAAACAAAATGAATTAATTTAAAAATATATATATCTTCAAAACAGAAATTAAAAATGCTTTTAAAAATCGTTAATATGTTAGTAAGATAAAAAAAAGAAAACTTTATTAAGGAAAAAGTTAAAATATATTTAACGGGATATAAAAATTCTGAGTTTCTTTAGTGAAAGTTTTACATAAATAATAAATCAGCTTAGAAACTGTCTGTCTTCTAACCACTTTTGTGATAAAAGCATAATAGTATTTTTATTTTTGTTGGTTAAAAAAGGGTTGTATGCTGCAATTAAAAGTGAAATTGCAAACTTTCTACTGTTTTATCAAAAATTTTATTCGTTGTAATTTGTATACACCCTATTTTCTTTGTAAAAACATAAAACTTTTTTTTGCATTTTAAGCCATGGTTTTGTAATTATTTCCATTATAATTTGTATTTTATTTTTATGTACATACAGATTTTATAATTTTAAGTGATTATTTTTGAACTCTCGTTATGTTTTCTTTTTTGTTTATTAGTTTTTTTTCAGTTCTGTGTATTTTTATCTTTAATAAAACCGAGAAAATGAGATGATCAGAGGGATGGGGATGGGAATGGAGATAATATTGTGCTGGCCTCTGTACATACATCCTCCTTTCCGTTTATAATTTGGACAGATTTTGTATTATTTAGGGTAAATTCATTAACTTTCCTAAGGAGTAACGCAACTGACTAGCGTTAGCAAAAAATTGATTAATATAGTTTTACAGTTTATATTGTTCATGTCAATTAACGTAAATTTAAGCCATGAGTTTTAGATATATAATATGTTCATTTTTTAAAATATTTTATTTTTGCACCACAACAGGCCAGGAGGCCTAATTATAGTAGTGGTTTATAGCATAGAACACGCCGGCTTGAGAAAAAACACATTTAATTTTTGTGTTTTCATTGGAAACCGAATCCGGAATATTTCGATTGTAAGTCAAGCATCTTATCCACTACATCACGGAGGTCGCCCACCATCATTAAAAGGAGCACATAATTAAGTTGTTATTATTAGGCATATTGATATAATGTAATATTTTATGTATTTGTTTTCCCAAACAAAGTAACATATTGTTAATATTAAATGTTTAGTCAACACACTTTTTTTACTCCCATACAAATAAAGCGAAAAATGATATTTATTTGTAAATGATGTTTGTTAACCTTGTAAAATAATAAAATAAATTTTTTGATAATTTATGTTTATCAATTCAAAAAAATATATTTTATAAAATATTTCGAAATCGCCTAACGCTAATAGGTAAAGAGAAGTTAAATGAAATAATGAACGAATTAAATCATTTTATTTATCATATATTCATTAAACAAATGATCAGCAAGTTTGCCTACCGTGCAAGGGGTATCGGTTTCTATCCCTGACATAGTTGACCTGTAATGTTTATTTTAAAAGGTGTGTTTACAATGGGACCTTTTATCGTCCCTGGATTGCCACCTCCAGCGTAAGACTAATCATCTTTCTTTCATGTAAAATAAAATAAATACACTAAGGTTGGTGTACCAATGCAGTGCCCTATGCACATTAGGCGCGGAAAGGAAACTATGTTGATTTCTCATATTTATTTCACAACTTATTTTTCACAGTTGAAATGTGTTGAAAGTCATTTTATAAAGTCCATTAACATACTGCAGTGACAGGTAGATAATTATGACTATGATTGCCGAATTCCATCTGTTCCCGGTGTTATGTATTCGAAGCTTGAGGAATTTTTCATATTTCTGTTATTATAATCCTCCCATAAAGCACCACGCGCTTTGATACCGCAAGAATTTTACGGCCTGTGGTTTGTTTACGAGCTTAGAATAGAAAAAAAAATCCTGACTAACGAACAATTATTCGTCAAATGATTATATTCAAAATTCAGTATTTAAAATATCAATAATATTCGTATTTGAAGTAGGTACTTACATATTTTTAATAAAACTATTTTTTAAATATAAGTTTATTGTTTCATTATAAGAGCTGGTTTTATAAATATCCGTATTTAAGCTTGATTCATTTCATTCATTCATTCATTTATTTATTCAGATATTTAGAACATTACAGAAAAAAAGACTCAATTCATTCTAAATACAATAATAGATCACAAATTACAGTAAAGAGTTATGTTATTAAAATAATATAACAAAATGTAAAAAGAAAAATTAAAAGTTAGAAAGTGCTTTCCTAAGGGAAGGCCCGCTGTCGTGAAATATGTCGACATCCGAGGCGATGCGATTAAGTAGCAAGATTGCTCTACCAACCGGCATAACCATTGGCAGGTTGGTTCTGCATCGCGGTAGGTAAAACAATCGATGCTGTCTTTGTCGAAGATAGTTATCAGGTACGAACAGATCTACATCCATCAGAATTTCTGAGTTATGTGTGCGACCATATCTATTTTATTTCAATTGGGCCTGTATAATGGACTAAGTCCGTTTATAAATAAACAATAATAACAGTAATACTGATATAATTTATTTTTAAAAAAAACTTTTATTTTTCTTAAAAATACCATGTGAGACTACGTTTCAATTGATTAACAGCATTTGTTAAATATAAAAGATTGCTAAGAAGCAACATGAAAATTACAAATTACGACAAAAATACTAATGTAAAAACTTATCAGAGACCGTCAGGTAACAAAATCGGTTTATAAAATGAACAACCGTCAGAAAACGTCCCCATCCTTAAACTGTTCTTCATCTCTGTCGTAATATATTAATCAGTAATCTGATTATTAACTAATTTATTTGTGTTATCCGTTTGAATACTCTTGTTCCTAAAAATAAGCTATCCGGTAATTGACAATGCACTAAATAAAATACCATGTGTGGCAAATAATTTTTGACTCGCAGTACCGGTCCTTTCCCAGTCTAGACCCATAAACGCGGCAGTCAGACGAAACAACGAAATATCATCCAGTTTAACGATCTAGACGTCAGTAAATCTCTTCGGAGAATGGTCTAGTCTCTTGTCGTAATGCTCTTGATAGAAATTTACAAACTCTGTCACAGATATCGCGTCCCGGACGGCTTTTGTTTTAGCTGTCAATTAAAGGTACATTTGGCAGTTAAAATCAGCAAAAAAAACTAATTCTTTCATGATTTTCACAAGACAGCGCGTAATTTTTCTTTGAGACGTCATCATTTGTAACACTATTGTTATCTGGTTTAATAAATATCTCATGAGAATTCAAAACATGCTAACAGAGTGAAATTAAATAAAATTAATTACCAATTTTTCGTTCAAAATAATGTTAACGGGTGATTTTTGTAAATCCTGTTTGTTTCAGTTTTGACAAAATCAAACAAATAATGAAAAAAATTTTGATTTGACTTGGTTTGTGCTTCTATGTAAGCATAGAATTAAAAATGTCCAGAAGGAGCGTAGAAATATATTTGAATACATCGGACTGTGTCCAATAATTCCCACACTATGCCTCACTTTCACCGCGCGCATTCGTGACGTCGCCGCGTAATATTGCTTGATGGGAAAAAAAATAATCATAACACAAATGTAAGGTAAAAAAAAAAAAGCAATCTGTTATTTAATTTTTTTGTGTGAAACATTGATTGACACAACAGAGCAGATAAGTAAAAGATCATATGATAGGCGTAATTGAATTAATGAACTTTTAACTTAAAAAATAAAAGACAAATTTTATTTTATATAAAACGGATATTTTTATATCATATTAAATAATATTTGATGTTTTAAAGATAATGACGGTCAAATGTTCACCACAGAGTTGTTTAATCCGAGGTCCAATTTTAATTAGTTCTCTCATTAGATGAGCAAAGTAGAATAAAAAAAAATACTACCCTGGCAACAATAACAAAAGGTCCATTTTGATTTTTTCGACAATCTGACAGATGGAAAAAAAATTCAACTTTTAAGTAGTGTATGTGCTACTTACACATTTGTTTGCTAATTACACATGAATTGTGATAACATACTGTTTTTTTAAGATCCTAGCAGTATTTCCACTATTTAAAAGGACACAACACGGCATAGTTGAATTCAAATCGGGAGTTGCGTGCTGAGCGACGTCTACAACGAAACTAATGGGTCAAAACGTAAACCTACTCATTTATGAGTAGTTTAGTCGCCTTCTGTTTGATGTGCGTATGCTGTTTCTGGACTATTCTAAATTCTATGTATATAAGCTTGAAAATACATATCTTTATGGACACTATTTCCAAAAATGACATAACATACCTTACTACGCTCTAAACGATGTCATAAATATTATTTTTTTATAGTTAAATCGTTTATGTAGTTTAAAATTTTCTCAAAAATGTATTTTATAATTATTTAACTTTTTGTACATAATGTTATTTGTACATTGGCGGGCTTATTGCCAAATGGCAATTTCTTCCAACCAACCAATAAAATAAAAGTTTTATTTTTATAATTCAAGTCACAGAACATACTCAATAGAAAAAAATAATTAAAAAGCTAAAGATATATAAAAATAGAAATAAACGTATTTGTTTATAAATTACCTTAAATTGAAACTATTACTCAATGGGGAAAAAGAAAAAAGACTAAAAAGGAAAGCAGGAGAGATTAAGGAAGAGAAAGGAGATGTTTCTTCAGACGCGATTTAAACAGAGATAATGTAGTAACATCTTTGATGGTGGATGGAAGATGATTCCACAGTCTGTACTGATATGTACTGATATTAAAAAAAAAAATATTTAGTATTTTTACTGTCAATATTGTTTTTGTATGTGTATCATCATAATCATTTCTTTTTAAGCTAATTCTTTTCCAAACTTTTTTTTTTCTTGTTTATATCATTACCAATTAGCAGGAGCACCGCCTCAAAAGCCACAATAAATAAGTTCTGATGTAAAATTTTACTTAGTTGGAAAATATCAAATAAATATATCACGAAACTGTGAGAGTAAAGTGATGTTCCGGAAAAAACTTAAAACCCACTTGTTCCAAATCGTTCGAGTAAATCCATAGCATATGAATATAAAATATATATTTTAATTATAAATTTTAAGTTAAAGTAAAATTGATATTTATATAGTCACCTTGTCAAGCGCCCTTGAGGTACATTACGAAAATGCCAATGTATGAGTTATCCATTTTAACAATATTAACTTTCTACTTACCAAAAAAAAATTAACAAAATAAGTTATAATATAAACAAGATAGTAAATGTAGTATAGTTAGTAAAGTAGCCACTTTTACCAGCCAATTAATGTTCAAAATTCCTGTTAATATTCAAGTTCCGTATTTCTTTCTCTAGAATATAATTCTCACTTTCTGTTGTGATATTTATATGTCAACTTCGAAATTTGATATCAAAAGGGTATGCCATCACATTACTGAGTAGCACCAAGAAAATTCAGTCAAGAAATAGAATAATCGTTACGCTTTTATCGAAATTACAAAATTAGTTTCATGAAAAAAGCAAAGTATAACAATTTAAACCATGACCATTTTGACGAAAACGCAACAATTATTTTACTCAGTGTAAATATACGTTCTCAGTTTTTTTTTTTTATTAAAAAATGAGTACCAAATGTAAAACAAAATGGTAAAGGTTTGCATCTTTACTTTACCTGTACACTGCGCAAATATCGCCAGCAGCTTTGGCAGCTTTATTCTCTCGATTGAACACAAACAGTGAGAGGTGTCAAAAATGGTCACATTCGTCGACTTGACACTCCGATTTGAAGGCTTGTAATCTGATAAAATAAAATATGTAACGTAAAAAAACATATTGCTGGGCAGAAAACTTTCTTTTGATTGACCTTTACAATTTTGTTTTTTTTTTGACGCTCATTTTTAAAATTATGACTATGTGAGGAATAAATTAATAAGAGGACGGACGCCGAAAACTCCAGTGACAATTGTCGTCAAGCGGAAGCGATACGATTGGCTAGGCCATATACTGCGGAGCGTTAACAACGCTTGCCTACTCTACAAGCCATCAGGTTCTCGACGTCCTGGACGTCCACAGCTGACTGTTCGTCGGCAGTTTATGTCACAACTTCGGCACGAGATCCTGGAGGACCTTCCATCACAGGCAGCCGACAGAGATACCTGGAGAACCTTCGTGGACACCAAATGCTCGAACTAGGGAGCAGACATAAAATGATGATGATGATTTTATAATTCTTTAACTATGAAAAAGTGTGAGAAAACATGAATTTGATTATGGTATGCAACTAAAATGGCTTAAGATTAGACAGCTTTTATTCACTTTACTTTATAGTCCTAACGCTCATTCTGCGAAAAATTTTATTGCTTATCAATGCATAGTTTTCCTTTATGTTCTTATTCTAAAAGCAATAGTGCATAGTTTTCCTTTATGTTCTTATTCTAAATAATTTTTATAGTCGGGTTGTGGTCCCGTGGCTAGTGTCTCGGACTCACAGACCAAAGGTCCGTGGTTCGAATCCCACTCTACCCCAACTTGATTCCATTTTCTAATAGTGAGTTATTTACAACTCGTTGAGAATGGCCCTCAAAATTAAATATTTGGGTAAATTATAAGAACGCAAATATTTCTTTATAATAAAAAAAAAAAAAAACCTTTTGATTCCTATCCACCGTTCGTCATTTTTTTCTAACTCTTATAGTGCCGATAGAGATGAATGGACGTTATTTGTGGATACCATATGCTCCAACTAGGAAGCAAACATGGAATGATGATGATTTTAAAATTTGTAAAAAACGGACACAACTTCCGTTAACAACTAACACATAGCTCGTTTTATAGCATTTTTTCTTTACATTTATAAATATGTTTAATAGCTACTTTAATGTCAGTAATAAATTTAAAAGCGAAGACAAAAGAAAGATTCGAATTAAGACTTTATTTAAGAGGACATATTTATCTTACTTTTTTTATCCCACAGCTTGCTTATGTAATCTTAGTTATGTTAATTTTTCTAATAGAATACAACATATTTCACGCCCTGTGTCATATATTCTCCTAGACTGTCAGTATGTGGAAATAGCTCTTAGAGAAAACAAAACATTTTCACAATAGATTTTGCATTCTAACCCTCTCGATAGACAGTGTAGGGATTTTTTTTTTTGTTATTTTATTGTAAGTTCCATGCGAGGAACCTTTCATTTTCAAGACTTAATGAAACTAATTTATTTTTATACGCAAGTTATATAAATAAAGCATATTGATTTTACGGGAAAAAATCGGTTGGGATGTTAAGTTTATGGAGTATGAAACCTTGTACCGACAATGTTTTGGTAAATATTTGGGTAATCCTGAAAAAAACATATAAACTATTTATAAAACTTTGTAATATATTTACCTTAAATGAGTGAAACTTACAGCGTAAGTAATATGAATACTTTTATTTACCAATAATAAGAATAATATTTGGCTGATTTATATAGCGCAATTTTGTGAAAAATCACTTCAATGGCGCTTTACAATTGTATACTCAAACTTACATTCTAACTAAGCTAAAGTGACATATTATATTTCCTGATTTAAATTGAGGATATGATAATCTAAAGAGGTGAGATTTATGTTGGGATCTGAACTGACTGGGACTGTCGTTGATTTGTGAGTTTGAAGGCAATTGGTTCCAGGCAGAGGGACCGGCAACGGCAAAAGCATGATCTCCAAATTTAGTGTTTGGGGAGCGCTGGTTTTCGCCAAGTTTTCGTATTCCTGAATAAAACGCTGACCTAAGTGGAAATTTTCTTTAAAATGTATTTTCCCTAATACAAAGGTCCGATAGGTATTATGAAGAGATTTGAATGCTGTATTGCAAAGCTTATATTTTATTATTTCTGGGCTTTTTAACCAGAGCTAATCTCGAAGATGTTGTTAGATGTGAGATTTTTTTTACTCACGTAATAAGCCTTGCTGCTGCATTGAAAACAGATTGTTACGTACTAGCTTTTATCTACATAAATTTTCCTTTTGTTCTCCGAACATAATTTCGAAGAGTTTTTGAACTATTTCTCATTTAATTGTGTTATTTATAGCTTGAAAACGATTACACATTTTTCTTATTTTTTCAAAACTCTATATAAAAAAAAAAAATTGTACAAAGTTGTGCCAATAAAATATAAAGTACTCTATAATCCGGCATTTCACCTCCCTGGCCCTGCCAGTAATCCAGCGTATTTATATAGGCAGTTTCCGCTGTCAATAGCCGCTGTATATAATGCATGTCTCTACTGTGTCTGCCTTACACTAGTCTAATCCATGTTGTGCTCACCAATAAAAAATATAATACAGTCTTACACGCATATATGTATACACTAAAGCATAACTTGTTTCGTTTATTTAAATACGTCATTTTCAGTGATTTCTAGTGATAGAGCCGTGTTCTGGTCCGATATCTGCCGGATTATTGAGAGACCACTGTATTTACAAAAATAAATAAAAAAATCTTTATTAAAATCAAAACAAAAAAAATTTAAATTTATTTCAACAGAGAGGGAAAAAGTTTTCGAGAAGAAATTTGGAAGTCTAGGCATTTACAGGGCTTATGACCTGTCATTGGCTGGTTTAAGTGGCTACTTTACACACTGTGTAACATTCACCATTCTGCCCATGTTTGAACATCCACATTTCCTCAACTCTTCCATCTGTTGACTTTTGTGAAGTGAAAGAGCTGAAACCTTTATCACATGGGTGAGATTCATCCGGCTGAACCAAATTACCTACTAGGCAACGCCTGGAAACAATTTTCCAATTTTTATACTTCTTCTTTTACCAGGTAGTAATTCAACAATGTTTGATTATGTCCAAATGCTTGCAGACTGGCTGGATTTCCTCCCTAGGGAGTTGTTCATATTTAAATTTATTTCAACAGAGAGGGAAAAAGTTTTCGAGAAGAAATTTGGAAGTCTAGGCATTTACAGGGCTTATGACCTGTCATTGGCTGGTTTAAGTGGCCACTTTACACACTGTGTAACATTCACCATTCTGCCCATGTTTGAACATCCACATTTCCTCAACTCTTCCATCTGTTGACTTTTGTGAAGTGATTTTTTGAAAATTTAAATATGAACAACTCCCTAGGGAGGAAATTCAGCCAGTCTGCAAGCATTTGGACATAATCAAACATTGTCAAAAAAAAATTTGTTATAAAAAACTTACTTTCTATGATAATTATAATATTAAAGTAAATAAAGGTGTAGTAATTATACGCAGCCAAACGGGTGACAACTTTACATTTTTCTGATATCCAGTGGTCATTTTTTAAATTAATTACTTCGAAATGTCCAAAACTACTCTAAAACATCCAAATATGTATGTTACAGTGATAAGTTACGTCCAATATACTCATATAATTGATAACTTAGTTTTTTTACACCTGTGCAAATTTTTACCACCGGGGAGCAAAGGGTTAATGGATTATTTTCAATTCATTAAAATTAACATTATTCTCACTAAATTATCATCAAATACTTTTTAAACTTTTATTATTCTTTCTTACCTTCAAAAATATTTACATTTGTTCAATTTATAATAGCTCTTTCACATATTTTTAGTCCTCTGTACAGTAGACAATAAAAAAAAAACGTGTTTTTTCTTTTTCTTTTCAGTCAATGTTTTTAGTTCCTTTTGTTGCAAATTGACATGAAAATAAAATAAATTATTAAAATTGTCATTATATTTTCGTATAGTTATGTCATTATTTAAGTAAGCAAACACGATAAAAAACTGAAATGATTATTGGAAAAAATAAATTATCCCATTTATTCATAAAAACTGTAAAACAAGTAGGTACCACATCAACTGTAAAAGGAAAAAGGTTGGGGATTTAAAAAGAAAAACATTTTTAACCCTAAAATATTGCTTTTTAAATTGCTAAAGTTCTTTAAAGAAAAATTCTTATAATAAACTACCAAATCACACATGTTCAATTTTAATTTGAGTCCCTTTCCGTACACATTGTATTTAACGCCTAATTAATAAATATTTTTGATAATAAAATTCAACTTATCGACATTATTTTGACATAACATTTAATTTAAAAACGTTTTTATTTTCCGAGTTCCATAACGTAGGTAATAAATTGACTGAATTTAAAAGCTTTGATTATGTTGCATACATTCCTTCACATATTATACTCTGTTACTGGTGCATAAGACAGTGCATTTTTATTCGCATTAGATAAAAAAGTAATTCGTAGAATAACGATAATTAGGATAAATTAGTTTAATCATAAAAATTACTGGTTTTTCTTCTCTGATTAAAAATGAACATAATAAATTTAAAAAAACTTGAGTGCTTCGAAAGCTTTAGACACAAACAAGAAACCAGAGCAATAATTTTAAGAAGTTTATTGCAACAGAAAAAAAAATTGAGAAGAGTATTAATTTGTAATTCAAGGCATTAACGGGGCTTACGACCTGTCATTGGCTGGTTATGGTGAATATTGCACAGTGTATATACATAAGCCTGGTTAATGCTTAAATTTCCTTATTCCCTTCTCAAAAAAGTATTCCCCCTCAGTTTCAATTCAAACAGATTCAAACCTATTTTTTTTCTAAAATTTAACATACTGCAAAAAACTCCCTGGAATCACTGTGTGGTGGTGGTAACCTGACGTTACCTTAGGTTACCATAGGGAACCTGAAGTTAGGAAATGATCGCCAATTAATCACTGTCTCTTTTCATCTTATTGAAATTATATATATTGGTCTTGCTACGCGACCTAATTAAATTACATCTCTTTCTCTCAAATAAATGTTTACTATGTTTGTCTCAGGGTTTTCGATATTTTGTCATGTTCAAAGATCTTTGTGGAATATGTTTCATTCAAAATTTTCTAATACTCCTAAAAATTTGTGATTTATTTTTTTGCGTAATTGTGTTAAGGGTTTTTTTTATTTCAATTTATTTATTTTATTTACGTTTACGTACAAAAAATTTCAATGCATACATAACACGAAAAAGTTAATATTAAAATTTAAATATACAAAGATGCTAAAATAAAAATACCCAGCAGTTATAGAAAAAGTATGCTCTCCTCTCTGAACCTTTTTTCACTAATATGAAAAATGTCGATATCAGAAGAAATACGGTTGAGTAAAGACATTGTTCTTCCTACTGGCATTACCATCGGCAGGTTGGTTCTGCAAGCAGGAAGATAAAACAGCTTAAACTGCCTATGTCTAAGGTAGTCTTTAGGAACATAAAGATGTTGATCGTAATAGCACGGATTAATCAGAAAAAATACATAAGCAAGTATGCATTTCTTCTTTTCTCCAAACTACTGTAGCCAATCATTCCCAGTATGAAGTCAGACGGGTACAACCACGGATAGTATATATATTTGGACCCCTGTATTTGGTTGCCTTACGTGTCATGTACAAGGTTATATGTGTGTTAAGGTTTACTCGAAGATTGTTTTTTAAATGTGGTAATATTAATCGTAGTTGCCGAGATATTAATTAATTAAGTGCAATTTGCAACGCCGCGGCGCGGCGGTAAGATCACAGGAGCGGGCCGGTTAACTTGACTTTTTTTGAGCTAATCTTAAGTTGTCAATAATCATACTTTTGTATTTTTTTTACATTCGGATTAAAATAATAATTTTCATTGTCAAATCTTATTTAAAAGGGTTAGGTAGAATCAATAAAAATGTAAATAACGTTTAGCTGCTCTATGTTTTTTTTTTAAAGTTATGACTTAAAATTTCTGCAATTAGTTTCAGAATAAATCCATTGTGAAAGCTGAATGTTTTCCTTAATTGATAATTATTAGGAAAATTGAATAACTGACAGAGCATTTAATAGAGCTCCACAATAAAAACGTCGTGAAACAAAAGAGCTCTGATTTAGTGCTGACAAGTTATTGTGCTGCCAAGAAATCAATGTCAAAGATAATTTAAGATAATGCGTAGTTTTGTCGTTTGAAATATGAAAGGACGCTATTTTTAATTCAACTTGCGTTTTATTATACTACTGTTTCTTTAGGACATTATCAAAATGTATGAGTGTAAATAATTATTAAAGCAGAATGTTTTTTTGCATATCTTTAAACCTCAATTAATTTTTTTTTTTTTTAATACCAACGGCTAAATATTCAATCGAATCAAGAATCTGACACCTTATCATTGGCCAGCTTTAATTTATTTTATTTATTCACAAATAACACAAGTCTCAACTCTGAACTTCATTTAAAAAATTTCCTAGCCTTCGAAAAACTTTATACATTAAAGGCTTTACACTACACTTTTTATGCTGTAAATTTGAGTTTGCATTAGTTGTGTGAAGCCCACAGTATAATACATACATTGAAATTATTTAAAATTTTAACCATTTTTTTTATAAATACCTTGATTATAAAAAAAATAAAACGCTTTACACCAACAGTCCTAAACCAAAAACATTATTTACACTTGAAAATAGACAAACAATACCTAAATTACGCTGTTTATATAATATATTAAAAAGTAAAGTAGACTCTTTCCTTCCCATCCCCTCTCCTCTCTTCATAGTAAAGTGTTATTTTTTTTTATACATATATTTATTTTTGTTAATCTTTGCTTTTAATTTTTGTATAAAATTGTAAGATTCAATATGTCCATGTATTTATAATTTTCTCAAACTGAACGGTTTGGGTAGGTAGGAAGAAATTGCCTTACTGCAATATGCCCGCCCTTATATGTATATTTATTGTATATGTATATAAAGTGTCAATAAATAAAAATAAATAAATAAACTTTAAACTTACTCTTGAAAATTATTTTGAATGTCCCCTTTTGAATTACTCGAAACAAATATTCATTCCATTTGCAAGTTTGTAGCACAACTATGCACAACACTCAGTTCTCTGTCATTCTTGTTCTTGTTCAAATTATAATTCTTATTTTTTCGTGTATTGATGTGTTTAAAATGCCCCTTTATTTCATTTAAAATAAAATATGACTCATTTTATGTGGCTGCGATACACTCCCACTTGCTTTTTAATAATGTACATGCTTTCACACACCTGAACACTTACTTTCATATAAATATTCATAAACACACCCTCTTACATATATATAAATATATATACGTATACGCACCCACATTTAAAAAAATGTAAAATAATTTTATTTTATTTATTTATTTAACTTTTTGTACATAATGTTATTTGATCATTAGCGGGCTTATTGCCAAATGGCAATTTCTTCCAACCAACCAATAAAATAAAAGTTTCATTTTATAATTTAAGTTACAGAACATATTCAATAGAAAAAAAAAAAAAAAAAGATTAAAAAGTTAAAAATATATAAAAATAGAAATAAACGTATTTGTTTATAAATTACCTTAAATTAAAACTATTACTCAATAGGAAAAAGGAAAAAAGAGGAAAGAGGAAAAAAAAAGGAGGAGAGATTAAGGAAGAGAAAGGAGATGTTTCTTCAGACGTGATTTAAACAGAGATAATGTAGTTACATCTTTGATGGTGGATGGGAGATGATTCCACAGTCGAGCCGCATGGAAACTATATGAGTTAGAGAAGAAAGAGGAATTGTGTATGGGTATTAAGAGAGTGCCTTGAGAATGAGAACGAAGAGGTTAACCATGAACTGATAAGCGTTGAAATTTTTCACACAGGTATATAGGAGCGTTAGGACTATGAAGTACATTGAACAGAAGTGAGAGGGAGCGATAGTCTCTCCGCTGTCTAATTTTGAGCCATTTCAGTTGCCTACGATAATCAGAAATGTGGTCATATTTCCTAAGACCAAAAATGTACCTTTTGCATGTATTCTGAAGTCGTTCAAGTTTATCGAGTTGCTCACAGCTTAAATCAGTCATGGAAACATCAGCGTAATCTTGAATGGGTAGTAGTGTTCAGTTCAGTGGTCGTTGGTGATGGCTTCTCATAACATGGGTCCTATTAGCACGTTAGCTTTATATTTTTTTCTGCAATTACTATGAAGGTGTATATGTATGGTGGTGGGATTTGTTTGTCAGAGTAATTAATGTTCTGACCAAGAGAAGGGTACCGTAAGTCAGGGTGATTTTACGCCATAATAAGCAATGATCGTGAATATTGAAAAATCCTACCGAATGTAGAAATCAAAAATAAAATATAACCTACAATTTATTCAAATGGAAGAGAGATGTACTTTTTCATATTTATTGAACAATAACCGACTTGGTAAAAGCATAAAAAAACATTTGAAAAAATTGGAACAAAGCATACCATGTCCTATTTGGCTGATTTAAAAAACCATACGAATAATGTTTTGACGCAATGTACCTATTCTTTGTGTTTAAACATTTTTTTTAAATGAACACATCTATGAATGTTATTGCAATAATGCTATTAAAAGCGAAATGTCTAGTTGACATATTACGATATACAACTAATAAGTTCAGTGTAGCCATGGTAAAAAAAATCAAATATAGTTTAGGCGTAAAATCATTCGCAACAAAGTATAGTTTTGCCACAAAATATGCAAGCCAGGCCCAAAGTCACCCGGTTCACCGTGCGTCTCGAAACCAGTAGATATAAAAAAGTCGATAAGTGATTATATGCAAAGATTAATTTACTAACATCAAAACCCTTATGTTCATTTTTATTTTAATTTTTTGTTTTTTTTACAATATATATATAAGAGTATTAAAAAAATAAAGCATAATTACATAGCAATGAAATACATATTAACAGTAAAAAAAGTAAACAAAAAAATCCCTCAAAGGCATGGCCTGTTTGTGGGGTTACAAGAAAATGTTAATGAATTTTTGCTCCTTTATTAAAAAATGGACAGCTATAATATTTTTGTGTAACATAAGAGAAAATAAAATATTACGTACAAGATTACATGGTATTTTTTTTATAGTAATTAAAAAAGGAAATAAAAAATATTTTTAAAAAACATAATAATATTCCTTATTATTAAAGGGCAACAAAATATTTCATAGAAAAAAAGAGTTCATATCTTTAGTTTGAATCCAGGATAGTGCGTGTTTTTTAAAAGATGGAAAATTTGGAATGTTTGGAATCAATGAAATATTATCAGTAAAAAAATAATTAAAAATTTCTGGGCCTATAAAGCATGCGAGCCTTGTTTTACAATGTGGTATTTCTAACACACCTTCTTCCTTCTTTGACTTGATATATTTGAATTACTTATAAATAAATTTTGGTTCCTAAATATTTATTTTTATTAATTTAAACGCCTTTAAGGCTTTTACATGTTTTAACATACATATATACAAATAAAGACAGACAATTATTTTACATAGAAGTACCAAAATTTTTTAAAATTATTTTTAGAAGAAAAAGAAAAATATCTAAAATATCATCTTTACATATTAATATAAAAGTGGAAAGAACAGAAATGCATTTTTAAATATGAAGACAGAAATGCATTTTACACAAAAAAGGACCAAATAAAAATATAAATTAAGAAGAGAGAGAAAAAAAAAGGAAAAAAAAAAACCATTACATATTAGTAGAAAATATATGGGGATTCATAATAATACATACATTTATTTGCAAAATAATCTTAAAATTAGAAGAATAATGATAATAAATGATATAAGTTAATAAACGGTAAACAATTGAAATCAACATAGTATTATTTAGGTATTACAATTTGAAGATAGTAAATTGATACACTTCCATTTAAAATTAAAAAGTGTTTTATTAAATATATCTATATTATTTGCGTATTCATTTGCAAATGTATGAATTCTCCTTATTGGCGAGTGTGCTCTGTAGTTTATTGTAGATATATTTACATGGAAATGTTTAAAGAAATTATTAATACCGGTAACCCGTTAAACAATGAAAACAACATATTTGTCTTGGGTCTAAAAGTTTAGCTTCTTGAAACAATTGGAAAGAGCGAAAAATGCAAATTTTGTGAAGCATTATTTTTAATATAAACCTTTGAACAGTTTCTAATAGTAAGTTCAGAAGTAACATAAAATAATATCTTGAAGCACCATACTGCTTTTGTCAATTTCATATGAAAATATTCTTTAATCAATATTTCTCTTGATGGTTTAAAAATACGTGAGTATATCAAATTTAATCAAAGACAAAAACCGCTATTTAAATGTTCTATTTTGTATTTTTTTAGTGTCAACTATTAGAATCTGTCACGTGACATAAATAAATAATCTTATAAAAACTCTTATTTGTGAGCGTCACTGTCTTTGATCTCAAAGATCCCCTTGGATTCGACACTATACAAGTCGCTCTGAAGTTAATTTTAAAACACTTAATTATCTTTATTAAGTGCGTAATAAAATTAATATTAAATTACAAGTGTATAAATAGTTTTATGTAAACAAGCCGTATGACATTAAAATATGTTTGAAACGTAACAAATAATTATCCATTTATTACAAACGTCCAACCATAACTTTCATTTTATTGTTGAAAATACAAGTACTTTAAAAAATGTATATTGATATATTATTGCGATGGTTATTTTTTTTAAAAATATTTTTTTTTTTTTTTAATAAATAAAAAATTTACGGTTTTGCTTAACATTTTTATTAGCTTGCCATTTTAGTGAATGTCATATTTTTTCGCCAAAATAGTGCCAATTTCTGAATTACAGAACAGATCACCCAAGCTTCGTTTATCCGAATAATAATTATTATTCGGAATAAAACCCGGGGCCCCTAAACATAGGGCGTTTTAATTTGATAATCTTAAAAACCTTTTGTGTGTGTGTACCGTACCTTTAATAAGGAAATACAATGTTAAATATATTTTTTTTTACTCAATTAAAACCAAGTTACACATTTTATTGTATAAAAACTTGCCTTCCGTATACACCGAGGTTTTGGGTTTGATACCAGTTAGATCACAATGCTATATGCATTGTGATCTTGACGATTGGGGTAAAAATCCTAAGTAGGTACATAAAACGTAACATATTTATATATCTACACAAAATAACATCTAACCTGATAATGTTTGCTGTAATGCTATCCAAAACGTCGCAAAAGAATGCGTACGAAACATATTGTAAAATATGTTAACATAAGTTGTGTCCATTTTGTTTTCCAAATTTAAAAATTAGCACCAAAAGTAAAACAAAGTGGTAAAGGTTATACGTCATTAAAAAAAAATCTGCTCTACTATAAATTGTGTTTGCTTTTAGGATATATACATTTTTTTATTTGATTAAAAGCCTTCAAAATGTAATGTCAATCAGACGATAGTGAGAATTTTTGACACCTACTGTTCGCGTTCAATCGAAGAAATAAACCTGCCTGCAGTGAAAGTTAAAAATTTTATTGATAATCAACCAATTTGATATAAAATAATAAAGGAGAATACATAATTGAATGGTTCGCTGTAAAATAATTAAGGAAAATACAATATTTAATAATTTGTTATAAAATAATGAAGGAGAATACATTATTGAATAATTTGTTAATTTTTTTTGTCGTGTTCTTTTCATTTGGAAAAAAATATGGATTCAACTTATGTTAACACCTGAGAAATTTAGATCATCGCTGTATTTATTTCGTGAAATAGTTAATAAATGGTTTTATCTTGACAAAGATTAATATTTGTCAATTTATTGCTTTCAATGTTTTATTTTGGAATTAAAAGTGTATTTCTGTACTCATAAGATAACGCTTAATTAAAATAGTTGGTTAATTGTTTATGGTGGTGTAATTTGCATAATTAACTCAAAGTTTAACTTCTTCAAACAGAAGAATAACTTCAAATTAGTTTCACATTAACGTTTGAGTCTACGGATTTTTTCCTGAAGCCGAATGACAAGTTATCAAATAACGCATGACCGTAACCAAATGCCAATTTTTTTTTCAAGTGTCACCATGCCGCCTGTCATCGCTTAAGTTGTGAACACAATTAGTGGAAATGTGCCAATATCACAATAGAAGCGAACAACAAACGGAAAGTAATAATAAGAACAGACTACAAAAGAGAAGTCTAACAATGTGATTCTTGTTCTTTTAGAAGTTTTTTACGACGCCTCATTTACCAAAAACAAGGAAACGTTTAGAAAAACAATGATGCAGAGAACATTGTTCTGTAAAAGCTTTACTTAACGGGAGGAAACGGGGTAATTGTTGAACCTAATTTAAGTTTTTCAGAATTCATGAGCAAGATGTTATTTTCAGGTTTTTCAGACAGTATTCGTCGTTTCATTGTCTTTGGAAGTCGATGTTCGCTCAATGTGATCTGTTTTAAGAAGTTTACTTATCATATTAATTACAAACTGTTTTTGAGTGAATAAAATCAGTGAAGTATGAAAGCTTGATACCGTTAAATGTTTATGTAGGTGAAGCCGGTGTAAAAAACGGATCAAAGTTTAATGTTTAAATTTACCGCATTAAACAATTCACGCATGGTCTTATTTACATAGGATTTAAAGTGTTTCCATATTAAGTTAGTTAATGCCTGTTATTTCTGTGCTCAAATAGATAAAAAATACAGTTTTAAGTGTGACATAGAATCGGAACCTTGGACAAGTGTGACTCGGTGGCTGCTCTCAGGTAAAAATAGTAAATAAGGAAATCGAATGGAAACAAGTCCGCCTCGCCGTATAGCGATTGACGTGTTTGTCAGTCATTCTTAAAGTCCTAAGTTAAATTCCTGGCTGGATGGACACGAAATATTGATTTTAGTGGTTTTTAGAACTGCAGTATTTATTTTTTATACAAATACATACATTAAAAAAAAAACCTTAACTCTATGAGGCCAAGAGCCCTGTGTTGAGTTATAATACAATATTATGAAAAGTGAAAGCGTGCATATTATTAAACATTCCCAAAAATAAAAAACCTTAGATTAAAATGCATTTTAGTAATCATCTAGACAACACGTCTAATAGTATTTAAATCTATACAATATCTCGCAGCAGCCTCCTGCAATGTTATCTTCCCTTAGACAAAACCCAAACTTGTACACTTCTCTTAAAAATGACTTCCGATTTAGAAAACTCAATATTTTCATCTAGGACACTTTTAGGCCACAAAAGAGATGTTCTGAGCAAAAATTGTAGGCATTTTTGGTATTAAATCATTCAAATTACAGTACGAACATTTTGTTAGGATCTACTTTTGTTACCGCATGACCTGAAATGTGTCAATGACTTTAAAAAAAATTGTCTAATTTTTAATACCTTTATCACTTGAAACAATGTCTTTTAAATGAGGGGACATTGATACATGACTATAAGTTTTAATTTTTGTACATTTATTAGGGGGTTCGTGATAGACACCGTGCAACCTCCCCAGCCCACTATAACATAGGTTTTTCATTGTTCCTGAATTAACACCAGAAGCGTTTAAATAATCACTTTACTCTCTTGACATATATGATCAAACTACGCTTCATTTTATTTATCAATGCAGGAGCCTATGCACCACTGGGTTTGGAAAGGATGCTTATGATGATGATGATTAGTAAAATTCTTTCTTCGTGATGTTTTTTTTTACTGACCCCGAGTACTTTCATCTAAGTAGGCATCTTCATATTTGGGATGCCTACTTAGAAGTTTAAATTTGAAACTGATGGATGACGATTTTTTTAAAATTGAATACTCTGATATTTCAATGATGTTTATTTATAAAATTACAAACTTATTTAACTTATTTAATTATATGTCATCCTGCAAAAGCATCACTTGCTTACTTTAGGAGATAGCCGTCTACTATTAGACACGGGGGTGCTTCATGGCATACTTAGTGGACGACCTTGATAGTCCGGCTCTTTTGTCGGAGTTATCATTAAATGTCCCCGGCTACCGCACCCGTCACACGTAAAGCTCTCTATTTCATGTGCCAGCAGTTCGTACGAACTATGCCCAGAACTCTCCACTTATACGTTTTGCTCGTGAATATAATTTGAACTTTCCCCTTATTGAGCCATTTGATTGTGAAAAAATAACATTTTAAATGCGCGCCTTAAAACATACTTCTTAGTATTATACTTAGTTTTAATAATAAAGTCTTATTTTATCTTATTTTAATTCATTTTATTCTATCTCTAATTTTTAATATTTTATATTTATTTATATTTTCGACACTTGACGCTTGTGCAATATTTACGCACATGCCCACCCTCATTCCAATATAACACCCACTCACCCACCCTCTCACTCACTTACACTCACACAAACACACTATTTTGTATTGTACGTGTGTTTAATGTATTTCTGTGGATATCTGTCATTGGTTTTATTCTCTGTATATTTTATTTGTTATATTTTTGTTACATGTATTACTGTTGATATCCCCAATAAATAAAATAAAATATAAAAAAACACACAAGTTCAATATTTCTATTTAGATTACTCTGTTCGTTTGATTTTATAACCGTAAGACTGGTATTCTTCAATAAAATAAATATTATTATTTATGAACTAAGGCGCTAAACGATACAAGATAATATAAATAATTTTACTATAGCATTCCATTCTGATTGTACGAAATCCTCATGTTTATTGTTTAGTATTCTTTTATATACAGCAAATACAAAGTGACGCCCACATAAACAGTATGAAGCCATCATACCACACTTATCTCAGCTTCTTAAACCTTTTACGTCGCTTAGCTGTCATACATTTCAAATATATTATAAACTAGCCGACCCGACAGACGTTGTCCTGCCCGAACATTAGCTTGCTTGCTATTAGCTTGGAAAAGGACTTTTCATTGATAAGTAGGTACCTAGATACTTGTTTATGACTAAATCCCAAAAATTAAAATTATTAATATTCAAATATTGAATTTAAGTAGGTACCTTCCTTGAGTTTCAAAACATTAAATAAACAGTTTTTCTAAAACAATAAACAATTGGTTTTTCAAATGTCGAACTCTGCTATTCTAACAGGGGCGCATTTTATTTAGGAATGTGATTTTCAAAAATGTATTGAATGTCAGTTAATATTATTTTAGTATTACCAAAAATCTAGGAAAAAGAAGTAAATAAGTATAAATTATGATGAATTTAAGGAAAAAATCTGATTAGGATCCACAAAAATGAATGTCTTTTTGCAAAAATGAAAGTTTTGCTGTTAACATTCAAATTTAAACTTTTTTACACACAAAAAAAAATAGCATCCTTCATTTTTTTTAATACGCATTCTCGTCGAATGCAACCCTGGTAGGTTGACAAATAAAACTTTTATGCTACAAACTTTTTTTTTACATATTGGATGGAAGATTTTAATATCTACAAACACGCAAAGCTCAGAGATCTACATCGCTGAAAACCGCACGTAAATCGGTTAAGCCGTTTAGGAGAAGTTCAGTTACATTTATTTTATTTATTGACACTTTATATACATACACAATAAATATACATATAAGGGCGGGCATATTGCCTTAAGGCAATTTTTTCCTACCTACCCAAAACTGCTTCCTACTACATCACACGTATAGAAAAATTATACCAATAAAGATTAAAAACTTTGTATTTTTACGCCCCACACAAGTTTAATATTAGATTGAACTAAACATAATTACCTATCATCAGGTGTAAATATAAACTCAATAAGTTTAATATTAGATTGAACTAAACAGAATTACCTTTTCATCAGGTGTAAATATAAAATCAATCAGTTTATACCGAAATACCCGAAATTTGTGTTCTAGCCTCAGTGTAATAAATGCGCTACAGCTATAGATGCGCCCTTCTGCTCTATTGCATAGAACAAAAGCTTTGTAAATTTAATGTTTGAATTTTGGTTTAACAACATACGTATAATTGATGGTTTTGCCACTGCGCTTGCAATTCTTGACCTGAGTGTAATGCGCAGTGTGACGTTAAGATACCATGAATTATTGACTTATTTTATTTGAAATTATGATGGAGAGAATATTACTGCTTTTATTTGTTACATTTTTTAATGTTGTGTCCTTTTGCCCTCCCTATTTGTAAAAAAGAAACTCAAAACTCATGTTAACGGCAACAAATTGGTAAATAATGTGTTCTTCTTATTGTTTCTCTTTTGTTTTCTCGAATTTTTAGCTGAACACGAAACAAACTTTACTGAATATTGAACACGAACAGATAAAAGTGTCGACAATGCTCACTTTCGTCTACTCGACATTCCATTTCAAATATAATCAAATAAATTTATTTATCTAATGTAAAAACAAATACAACATTTGGTAGAATTAAAAATTTTCTTTCAAATGACGTATAACCTGTACCATTATTTTTTGTAATTTCCTTTAACACATACTTAATTTCACCGACATTTACAAACACATTAATATGGGCTTATAAAACATTAAAACCCATTGCACTGATGTAATTATCTGTGCACTAAAACGGGTGCCAAAAAGGAGCATATGAGACCTGTAAGAGGTCGCTAAGTATTGCTAATCGCGAGCCACAGTTTAACGGGTCCCGTTTACGCAAGTACTATTTAATAAAACGTCAAAAAGATTATAAACACAACAATAAAGTGCGCACAAAGAGAGTCCACACTTTACAGAAATATGACAGATATTAAACGCCGAGACTTTCTAGAGGTGTGAAGTATCCATATATTAGGACGGGTGTATTTTTGTACACGTGTTTTTCATCTTCCTTCTGGTGATATTATTTGACACGTGGCCGGGACATAATTCATACACAAAATACCCCGTGACGCCGGGTCCTTAATAACTGGATTTATTTGTGTTTTTCAATTTTAGTTTCGGAAATCAGTCGTGTCTTTTTACTAAACAGCTTTTGTAAACCCGTCTGGAATCGTGCGCCGATCGTAATTTTAATTTTAAAAAAATATATTTATTTATTTTTAACTTGCCCAATACATTTCCGTTTTACTGATATTCTCATTTTAACAATACTCTCAAAATACGGTAGTTATCTGACTTAAAATACTGTGATAAAAAATCCCTCTTCAAACAGTGCTGTAAAGTCGCTTTTGTAAACACGTGTTGCTTGCTCCACTTATAGTTAAGGTTTTTAGGATATATTTATTTATTTATATACGGCATTTCTGCCATTTATATAAATGTGGTTTAAAAGGTGCTTTAAAATAAAAATATAAAAAATCGACTATGATATATTTATACACTCGTACTAAAGATATTAGAAATTGCTTGAAGTACATACATATTTAAAAGTAATTATTTATAATTATACAATAACAAAATACAATAAGCAATCAAATTATAACTATTCTAACCCAATATCTTAAAGTTGGTTTGCTCTTTTTGATAAAAATATGTTGGTTACTTTATTTTTTTTAAGTTAGGCAGAGATAAACTTAATATATCAAAATATGATGCATATTCATTCCCGGTATTCTGTAATCTAAAAATTGGTGAGTTATAACTCGAGCTACCGTTCGAGAATTTCAACAATAAAATATTGTAGATGTTCTGCTAAACCTAAATGGTACACAGAATGAAATCAAATTCAACAGATCAGGGGTATTAAACATTGGTTTTATAATTTTATATAAAGTCTTAAGATCGGTCGATGTTCTTCGTTTTTGCAATTTAGTTAATTTTAGAGAGTAGAATTTTGTTATAATTTATACTGTTACTAATATTAATTACTCTTGAGCATTGACTCGCTAATTGCTAAAATATACTCGGATTATAATTTGACAAAGTATTTATTCTTACTCTAAAGTAAACGACAGGTGTAACTTAAAAAAAAGGCCGTGTGTTTGTAAGGTCGGTACGAAGAAAATGTCCCGAAAAAAAAGTCCAGTGATTTATTGAATCTATCAAAGCAGTGTTACTAGCAAAGACACGCTTCCAGTGTTGCCAGTCGACAATGATGACTCGATCGGGTTCCGATCTTTCACACTGTTTTTTTTTCGCATACATTTTAAAACTTAAATTAAATTAATGATTCCTTTTATTTTGTTGGCTGATAAGAAGAAATTTCCATTTGGCAATGAGGCCTCCTATGTACAAATATGAACGAATGACAAGTGAAATACCAAAATGAGTTTCTAAACAAAATATTTGGGTTCACTAGTATTACCAATGCGCCATTCTCCCGTAGGAGGCGGCAGAGAGAATAGACCGCCACACACGTCTATCCCGGCATACTTTCCTAGCCTCTTTCACATTCATACATCTTTTCATACATGCCCTTCGGTTATGTCAGCTTTTGACGTGACCAGACTTAAGATTTTGGTTAATCTGATAATTCCACGTCGTTCTTGGTCATATTCGTCCCACGTTATCATTTATTCTCGCCATTTATACCTGTTTCAAGTAGTAAATTTACTGCAACAAAGAGGAAAAACAGTTTTGAGAAGGAAAAATGGAAGTCTAGATATAAACAATGCGTATGACCTATTATTGGCTGATTAAGGTTGCCACTTTACACACTGTAAAACATAAATCCAGCGTGTCTACAAACATCTGAATATGCTCAGAACATTGCTGAGTATAAATATATTTTTGAATTGGCGCACACTTTTTCTCCCCCGCTCGTAAGTTCGTATGTACCTTGAATAGTAAGCTAAGTGACATGTATTTGTCCGTCCCATATTTCGCTGTCATACTTAATATGAGGCGTTTTGTTAAGCGGCTTATTTCTTCTCTGCTTTGCGGTGAGAATGCTCGGGGGACAGGATTTCCATCCTGAGTTTCTTGAATTTTGTCATTTAACTTATCTTAAGCATTTTTCGAAATAATATACGATTTTATCGAAAAGCATAGCTTATAAAAAAGGCTATTTTAAAAAGTCTAATTATTTCAAATATATTCATAGATCTATTGATATAAACTTTTTTCCGTCTGTGTCTGGTCGGATGAAGAATACAGGTATAAGTGAGTACGAGTGTTTTCGACTCTCAGGTAAAAATACTGGAAATGGAAATCGAATGGAGAAAAGTCCGCCTCGTAGGGTAGTCGCAACTCCCCGAGGGGTCAAATCCATTCATTACCTACAAAAATTTTGACGAACTTGAAAAATGTTTGTTTTTTTCAATTTCATAAATGTTTTTTTTTAACATTAATATTCTGCATTTTTTTGTTTATAAATTTGTACAAACCATTTTTAAAAAGTCGTAGGTCCTACTTACTGAAATTAACTTGTACCAATAAAATATTGTTTTTTTAATTTCATTTTATTGGATCAGACAATCAAATTGTAAAACACATATTATAAATAAATTTAAAAAGTGATAATTCATTGCCCAAAAAAAAATATGTTCAAAACTCGTTTATTTATCGTAGCTGCTCCAAATTGAATTTACTTTGTCCCCATTTAGATATTTTTAATACAAAATTTTGTGACTTCAAAAAAAAACTTTTTGAAACACTGTAAAATGAAACATTTGTCAGAGTGTAATAAGTTTATGTTCCTTTAGTTATGTTTATTTTATTATAATATCAAATTTTGAATTGGTCAACTATATTATTAAAATCCTTTTCCTCCACTCTATTTCCTCATCCCTTTACCTTCTTACGGGTTCTTTTTTTTTCTCATGTCTTATATAATATATTATTTTTCTCTTTACTGTGTAACATGTTCTCTCATTATATTTGTGAAAAACTTTAACTGGATATATGTACTATTTTTAATATTTTGTATTCTTATATAACAACTGTTGTTTTTCCTTAATAAATAAAAAATAATAAAATATAACTAGTGACTTTCTCATATACCATGAGTAGGATTATAATATATGTATTTTTTTTACTATTTAAGTGTAAATTATGTGTGTTGTTATCATTTTGTTAAACATTTACGTGTTTATATACTTTACTCGTATACTAATATTATAAATGCAAAAGTGTGTTTGCTCGTTTGTTTATGTTTCCTTCACGTCTCAACGGAGTGACCAATTGAAATATTTTTTTGCATTGGGATAGCCGGAGAAGTAAAAATTAAAATATAATAATGGCTTTATCTATGGTTGCTTTGCTTTTTGTTGTATATATATGTTAGTTTACATTATTTAGATACAATTTATTATTATATCTTTGTCTTAACACAGGTTGTGCCCAGGGAGGTGTTCAACAACAAACCCTCACGCCGTTTCCCCATAGGAGTAGGCAGAGAGAATAGAACGCCACATCACCCTATCTTTGCATACAGACCTCACTCTCTCTACATTCATACATCTTTTCATGCATGCAAGCACGCCGATTATTTTTTAAATAAGTGAATGAATGTTTAAATTGGGTTGTAGTCCAATAGCTAGCGTTGCGGACTCACGGATCAGAGGTCCGAAGTTCGAACCCCACTCTACCCCAACCGAATTCACATTTTGATTTCGTTGAAAACGGCTTCTATTTAATTAAAAAACAAACTGTCTTGTCAAACCAAACCATCAAAAGGGTCGAGAGTTTCAAATACCTGCGAGCATATGTTACGGAAAATGGCAGCATTAAATAACAGCTGGGGGTGCGGCTAGATTTCCAGCTACTTAACAAACACCGCATTCAACAGAGCGAAGGATTCAGAAGCGATCTGCAGATCGGATATTTACTCAGTGAAAACCAAATGTCACCAATATAACGCCCGCATAAAACCTATTCTCTTCTGTGATTGCGAATAGTGGCGCCTCACTAGGGCCCACTGCAGCGAAATTTTGAGTTTTGAGAATATGTGTTTTAGAAGAATCTTGAGTGTGCGGTAGTTTCACTTTGTGTGAAATGAAGAAATAAAAAATGCACACAGCAAACTCTGGTGACAACTGTCATCAAGCGAAGCTAGGCCATATACTGCAGATGTCTCCTGTGAGCCTTAACTACGCTTGCATACTCTACAAGGCATCAGGTACTTGACATCCTGGACGTCCGCTGCTGAGTGTTCGTCGGCAGATCATGTCTGAACTGCAAGACGCGATGCTGACTTGGGAGAAGAAACAAGACCTGGTTTCCGGCAGCGATTCCTGCAGGGTCTTTGTGGACACCGCATGCTCCAACTAGGGAACGGACATGTTATAATAATAATCATAATAATGTTTGGATAATTTATGGACGGTAGGGATTCTAGTTCCTCGTCTCCAATTATGATAAATATAGCTAGATAACAAAACATCTTGCAGCTACAGAGCGCATGGACAATAAGAAATCTAGCCCCTTTTTAAATTTTTATTTTAAATTTTTTTTATTTGACTATGAAGTTTAGAGTTTAAGTGAAATTTTAAAAACGAAATAAAAAGCAAATTTATAAAATTAGAATTTAGATAGCAACAAGTCTTGCAGCTACTGAGCGCATGGACGGTTGAAATTCTAGACCCCATCTACTAAATTTATTTTTATTTTTGCACCACAACAGGCCAGGAGGCCCAATTACAGTGGTGAATTACATCACAGAACACCCAGGCTTGAGAAAAATCACATTTTAATTTTTGTGTTCTCACCGGGAATCGAACCCGGAACCTTCCGTCTGTGAGTCAAGCGTCTTGACCACTACACCACGGAGGCCGCCATATTATGATGATAAAAAAATAAATTAGTTGTATAAATTAAATATAATAGTATGAATATAACATTTATTCGGTGGGGTTTTTTAGCTCCAATTTGTACACGGGTTCAAAACAAGGCCATGTTTCCTTTTGATGCACCGTAATAATTTCACAGCAAGCTTTAGTATAATTACTTTTTACTTTTTCTCTGGGAGATTACTACTAAAGCTCCGTAGATGTGAAAAGACTACATTCTCACACGAATATGAAGAAAATTCATTAAAACTTTGTGTATTTCGATTATAAATAATGGCTTTACTAAAGTTTCTAGAAACATCTTCATTTTGACAATTTTAAACAACTGCGACTAGAAAATGTTTTTTTCATAATCAAAGGAAATATCTTTTATACTACTAAATGTAAGTTTCAAAAGAAATCGTCAAAAAATAAATTGCACACAAGAAAAAATATTGTATTATCGAATACATACATTTTTGTATTACCTTTATGATTTTATTTATTTATTTGTTAACGGCCGTCGTCAATTTGTAGAAATTGTATAACATTGTTAAAAAGTAATCAAATATAAAATACGTGTTAAGTTATTAAATCTTATAAACTTATTAAGATACACTCATAGGCACATTATGTGTGTTGTGTATAAATAAATTTAATTGTACATATTTAACAGATTAATGTCTGTAGTAAATATTTCCTTTATACAGCTAAATGAGCATGTTGAACCAATATTGATAGTAAGTTTGATTGTTTGTTAATAATGGTTTAGGGGTCTCAAACTCATCATATTTATAAATTAGCATATTTTTTAATGTTTAAAATTTATTGTGTGTATAAGTATGAATATTTCATTAATTAATATCAAGGGATCTTTTTTTTATTAGTTTATTTATCCATACATATATTTACGTAGAAATATAATTACAAAAATACATCTTAAAATTAAGCTATAACATGAATTGGAAAAAATGCCCACAAAGACTTTAGTGTCTGAGCGTCGGTCATTCCTTTTTAAATTATAAATAAGTTTATAGCAAATCAATACGGTATGACATTACCATGAAAAGAAAAGAAAAACAAATTTATTATGCTGATATTACGAAATCTCGATTTATTTGCAGCATTTTATTTTCGTTTTTAATTTTTTTTTTTTCAAAAAAGGTGTCTATCTGTTCCTTCCATGCTAATCCAAAACCTCAAACTTACTGTGAACTGTACCAGTGATTTAATGTTTCGTATTTCCTTAGTTGGAAGAATGAAGGATCTTACATTTTTACATTTTACATTTTTTTTTTTTTTTAATTTTTTTTTTTTTTTTTTGCACCACAACAGGCCAGGGGGCCTAATTACAGTGGTGAATTACATCACAGAGCATCCAGGCTTGAGAAAAATCACATTTTTAATTTTAGTGTTCTCACCGGGAATCGAACCCGGAACCTTCCGTGCGTGAGTCAAGCGTCTTGACCACTACACCACGGAGGCCGCTTGGAGGCCATCTTGGACCAACATGTAAGGAGTGCCTCTGGGCGAACGTAGTTCTGCAATCTATATAAAACTAGTTAATTAGAAAATTAATGCGATGCATCCTCTAGACCTTTTTAATTTATTCAAAATTCAATATGGGATTGCCCTGAACTATTATCTCTCATCAACTTCAGGGTGCCTGAAAGAATGACTAGACAGATACCACCGTTTTGTAGCTACAATTTACAGACAGTGTATACTTGTAATGCCGTATTAAATTGACTTCATGAGCTCGGCAATAGTTATTCTCACGTATCTGATATATTTAGTGTAGGGTAATGTTCCTATAGAACAAACCTTTTGAACTTTTTCAAAGATGGTGAAAGGTAATTACATTTATTTATTCATGGATTTCATAATATATATATACATACAGTTTTTTGTTCACTTTGCCTAGCTGTGTGAAACAGTACATATGATTTTCTTGTTTTTTTACAGTAAAATGTTTTATTATTTAAACTTTCTACTGAATTTGCTGTTTAATTTTTAAGTTATTTTTTTAAATATAAATCTTGTATGATTTTTAGTTAAATTTTATTTTATAAACCTTGGGTATAAGAAAATTCATGCTTTAAAAAAAAATATATACATTTATTCAGTCAAATATGTAGATATTATAAATGTTTGTAAAAGGAAGATTTGCCGTTTATGTTTGTAAAATAAAATAAATAGTTCTATATTCTTATTGAACAATAATAAAACATGGTTTTATGAATTTAATCGGGTTGTGGTCCTGTGGCTAGTGTCTCGGACTCACGGACCAAAGGGCCGTGGTTCGAATCCCACTCTACCCCAACTCGATTCCATTTTCTAATAGTGAGTTATTTACAACTCGTTGAAAATGGCCCTCAAAATTAAATATTTGGGTAAATCATAAGAACGCAAATATTTTATTTTTTTTAATTAGCCAGAGATAGTGCGATTATTAGCTCTTTATACTAAGGAAGTGACGTCTTTCAGATGTCGGTATGATTTGCAAATTCTTTGCCGAGGTTTTGCATTTGATGTATAGGAGTATTGAATCCAGACACCATCCGACTACAATAAAATAGTTGATGGCTCCTCATGTTCCTGGTTGGAGGATTTATCATTTGCAACTTGTTCCTTGGGACATCTACATTATTATTTAAAATTCTGTATAAATTCATCAAATCAAGCAGCTTCAATAAATTAAGTAAACAAAGCAATTTATAATTTTGGTAAAAATATAAATAAAACTATTTCGTTTTGTTTCATCATCATTATCATAAGCTCGACAGCGCCGAGCGGGCCCTTGCTAAATCTAGGAGTCTCTTCTACTCTTGCTGGTCTGCTGCCGTTTCTCTCAAGTTCCTCACTTCCAACATTGTCGTATCTGCACTGATGCAGTCCATCCATCGTATTTTGGGCCTCCCTGGTCTTCGTCGTCCTTGAGGCACAGCGAGAGTTAGACGTTTTACGGGATTTTCGTCGTCCACTCTAATTATATGGCCAGCCCACCTCGAGCGCCACAATTTGATGGAGTTGATTACATCGGGTGCTTCGTAAATTTCGTAAAGCTCTTTATTGTAGCGACGACGCCATTGTTGATTTCTCTCACAGGGCCATAGATAACTCTGAGGATTCTTATTTAGAAAGCTGCAATGGTTCCCTCAAAATTCTTTTGTGATCTATATCTATGATAAATTTACTTTTAATAAAATTTAAAAGTGATCTATATCTATGAATGATGAAATCAGGCGAGAGTGTAAATCTGAGACAAGTATAATTGATAAGATTAAGAAAGGGTCTCTGAGATGGTTTGGTCACGTAGAACGAATGGACGACGAGAGAATGGCAAAACAAGTATATATGGCAAAAATGAACGGCAACGTTAGACGAGGACGACCAAGGAAGACGTGGCATGATCAGATAAACCAAAATCTTAAGTCTGGTCATGTCAAAAGCAGACAGAACCGAAGGGCATGTATGACAAGATGTATGAATGTGGAAGAGGCTAGGAGTGTATGCCAGGATAGACGTGTGTGGCGGTCTATTCTCTCTGCCTACCCCTACGGGGAAATGGCGTAATGGTAGTAGTAGTAATCTATATCTATGATAAATTTACTTTAAATAAAATTTTAAAGTATTGGATTGAATTCTTCTTTGTAACCCAGGTTTCAGAGACATACGTCAGGATTGGTTTAATCAAAGTGTTGTACAGTATTATTTTAGTATTTTTTCGTACTCGTTTGGACCGTAATTGTTTCTGAACGCAAGAAGCAACGTTTGGCAATTATTATTCTCCTCCTGATTTTTCCTGTGTATTGTTGTCACTGGTGACTGTAGAACCTAGGTATGTTAACGACGTGATCATAGATTGGTTTAATTTCACTTGATTTAATTTGACCTACGAGCGTTTTCGCCTAAGTAGGCATCTTCCAGACTCGTGATTGAATTAAATAAATTTAAACTAGTTTTATTTTTTATTCATTAAAATTTAGCTCACATCATAAATAATAAAGTCACATATGGTATGTAGATACATAAATATTAAAATAACATTTCTACTTTTCTAATAGCGTAAAAACTCGTGTTTAGAAAAGGAGTTCGTTTTACATTCATTTTTATTTTTTAAACAAGTTCCTTAAAATGAGATAGTATATTCTAAACGACACATTAATTTTTATGAAGTTTAGAATAGTCTCATGTATTTTTTTAAAATTTTGATTTGCATGTTTAATATTTTAAAAGTTAAACTAATTAAACTAAGTGAAACTAAACCAAGGAGTTTTATTTATAATTTTATCAAAATCATTAATTGCGTAGTTTTATCAAGAAATATTAACAAAAAATATAAATATTTTTGAGATTTATCTTATTGACTAAATTTCAAGAAAAAAATGCAAGAAAGAAATGTTCTCAGTTGATCTGAGAGTGTTGTGGTGTATTTTTAATAACTTTTTCCGTGTCATCTCTTTCCCACCTTCTGATAGACCTTTAAAATGTGATTTAAGGTATTTTACATACAAATATTGTTATCTCTATTTTTGCGTACCTTTAGCTGATTATTTTATTTTCTATTCAATGTGTTGGAAATTAATTTATTAAAAAAAAAAAAAATTTTTTAGTTGGTTGGAAGAAAATTCCATTTAGCAAAAAATTCGCCAATGTTTAATATTTACAAAAACTAAAATAATTAATTTAAAAAAACATTTTCAAAGTCAAAAATTCCAATACCAATTATGATATATAGGTGAACGAACTTTCGTTGATTAGATAAATAATGATGTAGTTGTTTTACAAGATAAGAACGCTAAAATATTTGTTCTATAGGTCGCCATTAAAAATATTGTTTCGTACGCATTTCTTACACTTGTATTTCCGTCGGTCCACTTAAGCTTTCCACCCTTTCTCTGCCAGGGGTGGATACTTGTGACGAGTAAAAATAAAATGGGGAAGGTTTTTGTTTCGCTTGAAAACAACACATCCCACTCAAGAAGTCCCCAGGAGCTCCCCATCGTAATTTTCGCCACAATTGACTGCGCCACAGTTCCTAACATTTTATTTTAAGGTTCTCAAAATGTTACACAACTGAAAATAACGAAAATATTTCACTTTGATGAAAAATCGATGAAAATGAACTATGAATTCTAGTTTACAAGACAAATTGCTCCCCCCGTTCTTATGGTGTAATAATACTACGATTTTTGTTGTTATCTTTTGTTTTTTGCTTTTGGACTCGGGGAATATTACTGTTGAAAAACTTTTTCAGATTACCATATGCTGGCCACCCAAGACTGATTTTTCTCCGAAACTCAGCGGCCTGGTTATCTTTGGAGAGTAAAATATAGTGGCCGACATTATTATATTCATTGTTTTCTTCAATTTGATAATTATCAATTTGGTAATGTATCCAAAATAAAACAAGTTTATTGGATTGTAATTCTACTTTATTTTTTATAAAATAAACAAAGGGTATATTGTCACGAATTTCTTCTTGTTAGGACATTTTCAAACAAACTAACTTAAATATTTACAAAGTTTCCTTATATACTAAAAATAATTGCTATTTTATGTTTGTGGATTTCTATACAAGCCATAATAAGTAGAGTAATTAAAATTCAATTAGGGTATACTGAGTATATTAGAGGAATATTTTGGTTATAAATACTCAGTATACCCTAATTGAATTTTAATAACTCTACTTATTTTGGCTTGTATAGAAATCCACAAACATAAAATAGCAATTATTTTTAGTATATAAGGAAACTTTGTAAATATTTAAGTTAGTTTGTTTGAAAATGTCATAACAAGACGAAACGCGTCACAATTTACCCTTTGTATATTTTATAAAAAATAAAGTAGAATTACAATCCAATTAACTTGTTTTATTTTGGATACATTACCAAATTAAATATGGAATTCTACCAATTATCTGCATACACAATTAATAGATAATTATCAATATCTAAACTGTATCTTGTGCCACCGAGGGTTAGATTCGTCATTAATTTGGTATTTCTTGTAAATAAACAGTATGTACTGAAATATTGACAATTTCATTGTAAATTAGTGTAGGACACTTATGCACACACCAAAAAAATAGTGTAAACTTAAGACAATTGCTTAAATTATGTTAAATATAACAAATTTCAAAGATGAAAAATGAAAAAAAAAATGTACATTAAAGTAAAAATAATTGAATTTTTGACTTACGTTTATTGTCAGCCTCGGTAAATCTATCGTTATCTATCAGATCTTCTGATATCAATACGATGTCGTCTGCGAATCGTACGTTTGTTAAATACCTACCATCCGCTTTAAAACCTTTCACTTCCCAGTTCAGGGCCCTGATTACAATGGGAAGTTATCATTTATCTTCAATTTTATCCACAAAGTAAAATTCAGTTTTCTTTATGAAAAGCGGAATATATATAACTTTTTTTCTTCTAAACATGTTCAATTATAAATTACCGACAAAGATACTTTAAATGTTTATGCAAATATACTCATTTTCGTACACAAATATTGGTTTTTCTTTATAGACAGTCGAAAATAACTCTAATAATTTTCCATTGAAATTGGGGCTTTGGTTTGTAAAGGCATATTACAAAACAGCAATGAACAGTTTTAGGGATGTTGTATCTCCTTGCTTTACACCTTTTTTTTGGAAACTGATAAGTGCTCTTGTCAAGTTTTACACTGGCTGTTATATTACCGTATTTGAAGATAGTTGAGAAGTTTCGTATATCTATGATTTATACAGCTCTGATGAAAGGCTATCAGTATGGCGTTTTTATTGACGTTGTCGAAGGCTTTCTGGAAGTTGGCAAAAGCCATCGATTAATTAAATATTTTTTAACAAATATTGAAATGTAATCAAAAGATTATTTTTCTGGATATTTTCTAAGGTTTGAGAAATAAGCACCCTTTTATAGTGTACCTCCTACGCCCGTACACCCGGCCGTTGTTCGAAAAGGGGTGAGATGGCGAAATGAGAAAAGTTCATTCTGAGAAATTAACGAGGGAAAATTCCGAGATGAATATTCTTCAACTTTTGGCATTCTTTGCGTTTATTGTGAGATTTACTGCCTTAAACAAGGCAGGAGTATTGTGCATTATTTGACTGTTTCTACAGGGAGTATGATTGATGGGCGAAAAACAGCGCTTAGAAAGTGAAACTTTGTTTGAAATCTACTCAAGTAATTAGATTTAGAGAAATTATTATCATTTTATTATCTCATTTCTTAAATGTAATTCATTTTAAAATTCTCATGTGACAACGCAAAAATTACTTTGTCGCCTTTGAAAAACGCATAAAATATTTACGTTAGAGTGGGCCGATGATGTTTAAAGTTGTTTTTATTTTTTTAGACATCAAAGTAAAAAGGGTCTTAAAAGTTGCATTTTCGATCACATTGAACGTATTTTTTTTTAAAAATATTCCATCCTACTTTTGTCCCTCAACCGAGGATTAAAGTTTATCACTGTCTGAACATTTTGTTCATTATATAAATATAGATTTTTCAATATTTGTCAATAGATAAAATTATTTTTTTGTTAGCAACGATATAACTTAATCACATTACGAATTTAAACACGTTTTAAAACTACCGAAACGCAAAAAGTTTACGCTCCGCGGAACTGATTCCGTTGAGCGCCTAGCTAATATTGACAAAAACAATGGCTCATTAAAACTAACAAAGTGCAACTCACGCCTTAAGATGCTTATTTAATAAGGTTTAATGCACATTATAAAATTTAATTTTACTGATTTTCTCACTTAAGTACAAAATGACAGCTGGTTTAGCGCAAAAAATGACTTTTTCGATAACTTTAAGCTCTGGTTGAGGGCCAAAAGTAGTATCGAATATTTTTTTCGATATTTGTCGCATTCCGAGTAATCCAAAAGGCAACTTTTTAGATTCTTTCCATTTCAAAATCTAGAAAAATAATTATTGGCCTTAATAACCTGCCTTAATAACGAACAAAATTTAGAAGCGGCCCACAGAAGGCGCTGTCAAAATTCTTAAAAAAGAACCCATGGCAAATTGCTTTCTTTTCCACACTAAAGGCCTCCGAACAAATACGTGCCGTTTTTCTCTAGAACTCTTGATTGATAATTGTTATCACTATTATAAACTAAGTGAAAAATAATATTCATCATGTATCATTTAATAATCATGATGTACCCACGCAATCCTAAATAACTGTAATCAAAAAACATTAAATCAGGATAATTTCCCAATAAAACTTATCCTGACAGTCGTATAGAACATACCTAGAACCCTAATTTTCCATCGTTTTGTTCTTCTGCTTTCCTGGATCCTCTTTCTGACTCCTTCCAAACTTCTTATATGATTCCACATTCTAGGGCCTAGGCATTCCTTACGTTGTTATGTAAAATATGACACAAGTGTTTTAGGTAAAACGTCTACATCAACAAGCTCCATTTGCTCAAAATAAAAATAACATAAATTGAAAGTAGTTATGCAAAAAGCAGCCAGTCTTCAATTTTGAAATAATGACATATTGGTCTTATCGGGTGCAGTAAGGTCAATTCTAAGTTTTGCTAAAAACAGCCAAACCACTTTCATAAAAAAAAGTAATAATCACCTTCTGAAAATAGTGTCGATCACAAAAATGGCATTTCTTAATTTGCAGAAAACACCCACAGTAGTAGAAAAATATGACGTTGATTTGAAAATCATTAAAACTGGTTAACTACATAATTAGATTCTTGTTTGTAATACAAAAAACAAATATATTCATTGTTTAGCATTATGTCAAAGTCAAAAACATTCCAAATTTTGTGTGAATTTAATAATTTTTTTTTTTTTTTTTTTTTATTAACATACACGGCATAATTGCCTTTTACAAATTTATAATATAAACATATAAGGTTTGATATTTTTTAAACTACATATTTGCACTCAAAACTTAGGAACAATAATCAAGCCTAAAAATTATATAACATAATATTTAAGAAAAAAAAAAAAGTTTAAATAAAACAAAAGTTTGAAATAAAAAGTATACGAGAACTTTAAAAATTAATATAAAAAGTAAATCAAATTTTAAACATAATAAGGTTTATAATAAAAATATATATAAAAACAGAAAATCATATATGAAGTAACTACATTAAATATGATTACTACTCATCTTTGAAAAAGTTTATAAGGTTTGTTC
This sequence comes from Micrasema longulum, assembly GCF_059751315.1. Taxonomy (NCBI): domain Eukaryota; kingdom Metazoa; phylum Arthropoda; class Insecta; order Trichoptera; family Brachycentridae; genus Micrasema; species Micrasema longulum. The sequence continues at coordinate 100,173 of NW_028278654.1, forward strand.
TATAAGAACAATACCCCACATTAAAAATATCCGATATGTGGGAACAACTATTGCCGAGTTCATGAAGTCGGCTCAATACGGCATTACAATCATACACTGTGCGTGAGTTACTACTGCAAAACGGTGGCACCCGCCTAGTTATCCTTCCAGGCACCCTGAAGTTGACGAGTGACAAAAGTTCTGGGCAATCCCATATAGAATGCACAATTTTATACAAATTTAACAGGTCTATAATTTTTCTTCTATCGTTAAGTTTAAGCAAATTTAATGTTTTTAATAAAAAATCGTAATTTAAAAATTCATGACTAATTCCAAGTTTAAAATTTATGTATCTTAAGAATTTTTTTTGGACCCTTTCCAGAGAATTTTGATGACAATTGTAGTAAGGAGTCCAAATTGTCGAGTTGTACTCTAACTGACTTCTCACTAAAGAAGTATACATCAACTTCAAAGTGCCTATGTTTTTGAATTCATTAGTCACACGTAACACGAATCCCAACATTTTCAGAGATTTACTAGTTATGTTGTTAATGTGACTAATGAAGGATAATTTTTGGTCGAAAATGACGCCTAAGTCGCGCACCTCAGAAGTTGAGATTAATTGAGTATTTCCCATCAGATAATCGAATAATATGGGATTTTTTATTCTAAAAAATCTCATTACCTGGCATTTTTTAATATTCAATTGCAGTTTATTAGCAGAGCACCACTGAAACATTTTATCTAAATTACGCTGCAGAATATTACAATCATTTACAGTATTGATTATTTTAAAAATCTTCATGTCATCGGCAAACAGCAATATCTCCACATCATCAAATACATCCATTACATCATTAACAAAGATGATGAAAAGTATTGGGCCCAAATGGGAGCCCTGTGGAACTCCACTAGTAGCACAGAAAGTTTGGGACAAAGTGTCACAAATTTTTACCGTTAATGTTCTATCAGTCAAGTAGCTTTGAAACCATTTAATCATAGGACCACTTATTCCTAGTTTAGATAGTTTGGCGATAAGAATTTTTAAACACACTTTGTCAAAGGCCTTACTAAAATCAGTGTAAATAGAGTCTACTTGTTTTCTTAATGTAAATGAATTAGTTATGACATTTTCGTATAATATTAAATTAGTTAGCGTAGATCTAGCAGACATAAATCCATGCTGAGAAGTGGTTATTATATGCTTTAAGTTAGTTGATGCAAGTAATTTATATAAAATAATTTTTTCAAAGAGTTTGGGGATGGCAGATAATATACATATTGGGCGATAATTAGTTATGTCACTCCTATCACCACTCTTAAAAATTGGAGTAAGGAAACTGGATTTCCATACAATAGGAAAGTGTCCCTCAGACAAGGATTTATTGAAGATTATAATTAATTGAATTCACTCGTTTCATAAAAGTGCTATTATCTCAGTCGCACTTGTGTATGGATGGCTGTTTTCTGCATAACTACGTTCAATTATTATGACCAGTCTGTTTTCGGCTTGCAAAAAACCTGCCAAAACCATTTAATATTGTGGGAGAAGCTTAAAAATAAACTCTTTGCTTGTTTTATTTGTTCATATATTAACAATTCAAAATTTATACAAAAAGGTTTATCAGTTAGGTTTTAAGGAATATTTTTTTGCAAAGATTTTAAAGACAGCTTATATTGTAAGTAAACAAACGAGTTAAAATTTAAATAATGTTTCCTGATTTGCTTTATCATTATTTTAAATTATTGTCAATGGCAACTCAGTATTTGATCAATATGTATAACAAACAAACTATCATTATATTTAAGCCGAGAGGATAGAACGACATATTATTTTGTATTTGGTTTCAAGCCCATGCAATATTACTTAATAATAACTTTTTTAATAATTTGTAGATCTGATTATTTTTCAAATAAAACTAAACTATTTCTATGTCAAAAACAAACAAACCTGTTATAATATTTTCCTTTCTCTTTTTACAGGTAATTCAACAATCTCATAAGGAAAAGATCCCTTATTTCATCTTTAATAATGGTAAGAAATAATATTTTCGTAACAAAAAAAATTTTTAATCCCCTTAAAAGAAAATTTACCGACGTATCATAGACAACCCCTCAATTCTCAAATTAACTATAGGCTACCCCACGCATTTTGACCACAAAGAAATATTCAATAAAAAACTGCAGTAGGTATCAAATTATACAATTCTAATTAGGGGACACGTTTTTTTTCTCTTCCTATATTTTAGAAGCTATATGACTTTGACACGTGACTTCATTGTAAAAAAAACCATTGAAAACGAAACCCTACAAGAGGGGTATCAATTTTCAATAGAGTTTTTTTTACAAGGGGGTTTTTACCACCCTATGGCGGAGACGACGAAACATTGTTTTTGATGGGCCTAGCATTGAAGATTTTTTAATAAAGGTTGTTTGATTTTTGATAATGTTTCAATATTTCCATGAAATTGAACGGGGCTTTTGATGTATGTTTGTGAAGAGGTTTGATTGATTTGACGTAGTAATTATTATTTCAGTTTTTGAAGTTCTGAGTTTTGATTGAAGTATTTTTTAGCAATTTATAAAGCGATTAAGAAAGACTTTAAATTACATTTCTTTCAGTTACAATTTAATGTTCTCATGTTTGAAAATATAATGAACTTAATAGAAAAATTAAAAGTATCACATCTTTGATTGAAACAAGAATTCTCACGAAACTATTATGTTATAATTTAAATATTGAAATTGTTGATAAAAAATCATTTTGCCTAAGGTGGAGCATACGTATCATTTAAATGTTTTTTTAATGACGAGCAGTCTTTTAAGTACCTATTTTTTTCTGTTTCTTTTTAATTTTGTATTTTTTTGTGTATGTTTTTAATATTTTAAATGTAACAAGAAAATGAAAAATATTTGTCAAAAGAGTAGAGAAAAAAATCTACTAGTAATAAAACTAGGTAACCACAACAACAAATGTTGTTTTTTTTATTTTTTTTTAATTTAAGCATATAACTGATCAATTGATTTGTAATGCGTTTGCTCTCTAATAACCATTTAAGCACCATTAGAAATTTTTGTGGAATGAGGAAGTTCAGTGCTACGGGAAATTGATGAAGGATGGTATTCCCATCCGTATTCTACCTCGATGCCAAGGAGTTACTTTATACAAAGACAACTCAACACAAAGACAACTCAACAAAAAGACAACTTAAACAAATACAAACTAATACTACTTTCGAAAAAGGGATTTTAAGTATTATTCAATTAAAATCTGTAACCTACTTCCACTATCTATTAAAACAATTAGTAGCGAGAAAATGTTTTAAAAAGCCAAAAAAAATGGATAGTTGAGCTCGGTAGAAGTAAAATGGATTGTCTCATTTGCCCAAACCAATATTGAATCAACTGCTCCACAAGTTATGTTAGGTTTTTGTTATTTGTATTGTTCATATTGTAATATAGATGTACATATTTATATACCTAGTTCTTAAAACTGTGAATATTTTTTAATTTATCTATGTTTATTAAGTTAGTCTCTTTTGTTTATTCTCAAATGTAAAAACATTTCAAAAAAGTATATTGTAAAGTGTCTTCGGCACGGGTAACCCCAGTGAGGTCACATTATTTTTATTATCAATTATAGTTTGTAAGAGAAAAATATGAATAAATAAATTAATGGCGGCCTCCGTGGTGTAGTGGTCAAGACGCTTGACTTACACACGAAAGGTTCCGGGTTCGACTCCCGGTGAAAACACAAAAAATAAAAATGTGTTTTTTCTCAAGCCCGGGTGTTTTGTGATGTAATTCACCACTGTTATTGGGCCTCCTGGCATGTTGTGGTGCAAAAATAAAACTAAAAATAAAAATAAAAATAAAAATAAAAATAAAAATAAAATATAATACTTAGTTTATGAGTAAGGCCTAAATAAAATACTAAGCAAAAAAAATACAAAGACCATGACCAAAAAATTAGCGACTTCGAGAAAAGATCTAGTATGTTCTAGTGGTTGTTTAAATCAAGAAAAGCTTACACCAAAAACGGCCGGATCCGGTCTCGAGTTTACAATACGCCACAAGGAGCACATTGCTGCATGCAATCCACAGTCTGTGATGTGCTGATCAAAGAACGGCACATCATAATTTCATGACCTGTGGATTGGAACACCGCTTGTTTCACTAACGATAATACGAAGACTAGGTTCAGTTAGCAAAATCCGCGGTTTGTCTTGTTAAAATCATTTTAAAATATAAGTGATAATTTTTTTTATGTTTATTTAATATTTTTGTATTAAAAGCCAACATAGTTGGAGATCAGTCATTTTACACTACGAGAAAGCTTATATAAAAAATATATATATTTATGTTATTCGTAAATTTTTATTTTAATTGAATATTTTAATTTCTTTCATTGCCCTTTTCGCTGTGATCATCGCAAATTATATGGAGGGCTTTTTTTTTTAAGCCAATTAACAGGCTTATAAAAGCCTTAACAGATTGGCATTATTGAGTATTTATTATAAAATAACACTTAATCTAAACAATTTAAATTTGCAAAGGTATAATTATGGCAGGACATGGCAAGTGTGTCAGTGTGAATCAGGAGTGACAACACCGCTTGCTTCTTGAATACTTGCCTTTGCTGTGGAAACAAATCGATTATGTCGGATATTTTCATTTTTTTATGACAAAATTACAGTTACACAAACAGTAACAAACACTGTTCAATTCACTTGTAAATTCAGTCATAAAAATCCTTTTCCACTGTGGTATTTTATACAAATTTAATAACGTCAACGAACAACTAATAATAGTCATTATTTTGAAAAATTACATAACTCCGACGCCCTTCAACGAGTCACCAAAAGATTTATTCTATATTTATGTAATCGATACCGCTTATTTTGAAGTAATTTATTAATCAAGTCACATTTAAAGGATTGTTATAAAAAATTGATTGTAATCATCCAGTTAGATTGAACAATTTTTTTCTATTAACTTCGAAACATCCCTTACACGCGATCTTCCAACCCTCATCTACCCCCTGTTCACAATACCTTTGCAGAAAATCCACTAATGATAGTACAGTGTTAAGGTAGCAGACGGTGCTAGGGAGCGCAGCATAGTCTGATAGTGGTAGTGAAACGGAGACGGAGAAGGGGACAGACAACCTGGCCAGGAATGGATAGCTACTGCGCATGATGCTGTATTGTCATCATTGTCTTTCAAATATCCAGGGATCAAACACCAAGACACAGAAAACCTACATGTTAAATAGTTAATACAGTTAATTGTTATAAAGATAGTTTAGTCATAAATTTGATACAGAATACTTGGTTCGGGAGGGTCTTACATATTCAAATTAAAAAAATAGTCCTGAAAACCATTTTTAGAAATTCAACAACATCAATATTTGAATCTTATGCCCTTTAAAATTTCACTTAACTAAAGATGGAAACCAAATCATTAAACAAATTAAATACAGAATGTTGTCATGAACGCATTATAGAAGTGAATATAAGTCTAGGCATTTACAAGGCCTATGACCTTTAAGTGGATTGACTGATTTAAGTGGCTATTTTACACGCTGTGTAACATTCACTATTCTGCCCATATTTGAACAGCTATATTCCTTCAATTCTTAATGCAGAATGTACAGCTCAAAAATGTTTTTAATAAGGATAAATTTATGTTTATTTCACATTTATTTATTATTTCATTTCTGCGCCTAACCAAACTGTAGCTTACGTTGTTAACTTTTTTTGGTTCGTGAAAAAAATATCATTAGCCTTACCTCACCTATTTAAACAACTTTTTTGATAAATATTTCATTTGTACATTAAGATTGTAAAAATAAAAAGAAATCCATAACTATCATTTTTTATTATTGTGTACTTTTTCCATATATGATATTTATTTTTTATAAATCTGGTCGTGGTCCTGTGGTTAGTGTCTCGGACTCAAATCCCACTCTACCCAACTTGACTCCTATTTTCTAATATTGAGTTATTTGCAACTCGTTGAAAGAGGGCCTCAAAATTAAATATTTGGGTAAATCATAAGAACGCAAATATTCCTTTTTACTAGGAGAAAAAAAAAAAAAAAGTAATAATAATTTTACATTTGAAATGTGAAATTATTATTACATGAGCGCAAATATTTTTTAATTAAAATAATGTTTTTTTAAATTAAGTATGATGTATGTTTTTTTTATTTACTACTTGCTGAACTCGGCCACGCGTAACTGTAGCTGTCTGATATGAATTATAAGGAGAGCGAATAAAAATAGTCAATCAACTCTATATTTACCGGAAAAACACATCCATATTAAACCTTAATTTATATATACATCAATTGAAGGGAAAATAAAATTTTGTAGATTTGGATTAAATTGATTAAATGGCAACACCGTATAGAACAGAACAGTCATTCTGTATTTGTGAACTATGATAAATTATGAGTCAATTTAAAACGCATAAAATGTTCAGTTTCCGTTGGAACTTTAGAATAAAAATTATTTAAAAACACTTTCCTGCTAAAATGTACAATAAATCCCTCGATCACTTTCAGAGATTTGCGGCCACAAAAATACGATAACCAATTTTTTAAATATATTATATAGATATCTATCCCTGTTAATTTTTATGACTTTTTATGAACTATTAAAAGAGTATTTTTCTTGTACACAACCAATAATGTTTTTACATAAATTTACAGTTTTTTATGTTTTATTAAAAGTTTAGTTTTACTTTTTATTTGCATCGCAGCATGTTTTATTGGTTCTAACACATCTGAAATCCTTGTTTAGCTGCTGAAAAGGCTTCAGAATCCCAAATAATTTATTTTTTTGTTTTAATCAAACTTTGTTATGAATTGTGATAGTTCAGTTTAAAATTGAACATATGGTGAAGCAATTTTATTCGTGTTTCAGATCATGAGATAAACTGAAATTACTTGCATCCATTGTAAATTGGATGTATCCGAAATCACACGTATCTGTTGAAGTAACATTGTTAAGAAAACGGTTAAAAAAAATAAATGTTACTTACTTTTTTGTACTTCCAAATATCTATCAACGTTATTTTTGTTAATGCCTTACGTTTATAAGTAAATCTTAAATTAAATTATAGTTTAAAAAAATCAATTATTTAAAAAATGCGAATAGTAAATAAATTTGAAATGAATAAAAATAAATGAAATGTCCTCTACCAAACACAGCAGTTTATTTTAGTTATTTGAAAAGGCATTGTGAATTTTTATAGCAGAATATTAGTCAATATTTGTATGGACGAGAATTTCCATATTTTTAATTTCAAATGTTTTGGATCCCTGGCGCGATGACTTCCATTGGTAGAAGAGTTTGTACGACATTTCAACAAGGCAAAGTAGCGTTAATTAATGGAAGCCTACCTCCTCGCAGGATAATTCCAGGACCTCATAACAAAAGGGTCCCCGTGAATACGTCTGCGTAATTTGTCCTTTAGAAAAACCAGCCATCCTGCATTTATTTATTTCAATTATGAAGTTTTTCTTCAAAGTGGATGGTTTTCTGGTACTTTTATTTAATATTAAAATATGAATACAGGTACGACATCATTTTTGTTAAAGAAACGACCGAAATTTAATTTTAAAATATTCATTGTAACAAATTGCAGCAGAGATAGAGAACATTTTAGAGAAGGAATCATGGATGTTTAGATTTTTATAGGGCTTGTGACCTGTCATTGACTGGTTTAAGTAACCACCTTACACGATGCGTAACATCTCTCTTTTTTTTTTGTAAATTATGTTTTTTATGCTTCATGAAGGGCATAAGCCGTTAAATAACAAAAAAAACCAGGGCCATACCGCAAAACTTCAGAAGAACGTTCCTCGTGGTAAGCTTTGAAAAAAAAATTAAGAAAATTTTTCCAAAAACTCATTAAAAAAATAATATTAAAAATATTTTGATCTCAAAATGGAAAAAATCTTTAATTTCTCGGACTAGCAGTCCCTCCACAAACACCTACCCTTCTCCTACCCAGCCGCTTTCCATGTCTACGTCTGGTGCGTATCGGTTCGTTGGTCAAATACGTTTTTATCGCTATTTTTGCTGTCGGGAGGGGTAGGGGTTTACGGAGGGGATGCTTGTCCGAGAAATTTACTCCATTTTAAGATCATAATTTTTTGTTTTTTTTTTAAAAAACGGCTTTTTGGAAAAATTTTATTTGGATTTTTTTTTAAAGTTTACCATGAGGAATTTTGATCTAAAGTTTCACGTTCTGGCCCTGAAAAACCGTGTATATTGCACACCTTAAAAAGCCACAGCCGTCATTTTAACGGGAAACGATAAATGTTTAAATATAATTAAGGTTTTTTTCAATATTCCATTTATAAAATCCATTTTTCAACATTTAAGTTGATTCACATTTTAAGATAACAATTGACGTGTTTCATATATGGTTTTAGCCTAAATGTTCGAGTCTACATGACTAATTTCAGATGTCTTAAAGAAACAGTTGAACGTCCTCGTGGCTGTCGAATTCTTATTTTTGTCCCGCCCTCTGATTAGTACAAGACGCAAGAGTGTGACAGAGGTTAAAAATGACCCCAGATACGCTGATGAGTTCGAGGGTAGTTATGTACATACATTCTAGAGCCGCTAAACAGATAAGGGATGATCCGAATGTCGGGAGATAGGGACCTGTCAACCGAGATACGGAGATAGATAGATGCGTTTTAAATTGCAAGATCCCTGGGCTGCTAGACGCACGATAATTGTTCATTCGCCAACGATATTGCAACAGAGATGAATAACCAATTTGAGATGAGTTTGCAGAAGGTTAAGCATTTGTAAAAATCATTTCTTTTTATACGAGTATGCATGTTTTATTAAGTTAGTTCATATGGTCAGAAAGTCGCACAAAATCTTGCATAAGATATTGTTCAATTTATTTACAAGATTGAAAAAGGTTCGGTAGTTTTTTTATTTATTTTTTATTTGTTAATAGACTATCAAACTAAGACTACAAACTATTTTTTAATTTTTATACATCGTATTATCAGCGTTTTGGATTTCTGAAATAACTCCGCGTGTGACGTCAGAGGTTCTTTCTACTTATTCTCATTCAGTTTTCCTATTGGTCCATCCATGGCAAGCAAACCGGAAATTGTACATAGCTCTCATATTGTTTGCGAATTATGAGGGTGTGCATTTGTCGATTATTGTCACACTTTAATATCCCTTTTACCCACAACAACTGTTCGCTTACCACCTCCAGTATCCTTTGATAACCTACCACAGCAAGACCTCGTGTCGGTTATTTTTTCGCCAAACGTGTGCCGCATCACCAATTGTTTCCACCAACCACCAGTATTCAGCTCCAGATCGGGGGCCGGTTCTAGTGTTGGTGCCGCTCGCAATTGACCAGTCGGACCGCAATTCCATCAAGAACGAACCAAGTTAATGGCTTCCATTCCTGATCCATTTCATTTGTTAGGGTTGTGACTGATGGACATTGCATACCGCATATCAAAGATATTGATTTATTTATATATATATAAATTAAAAATACAGTCCACTATATCGAAGAAAAATTAGGGCTTCACCTCAGCTATTTCTCGCCCCGCACCCGCGTGGGAATTCGTTTTCCCGCCACATATCATAGGTTGATTCATATGAACCATTAATGTAATTCAAAGAAGTTCGTTATTGTTAAAATGATTTTCGTTATTTGTTTTGTACATTTTCAGGGAACTTTGCTTTAGAATCTAACCCTTCAATTTTTACCGCGCGCAAAAAAACGTTTATTATATCCAATTTCCCGTAGGGCTGAAGTTACTCATCATAGTCATATCTTGGGAAATTTTATTTGATGTTTTACAAGGGGCAGTTTCTTATCCCCCGATCTTCAACAAAGTGATGCACTACCTAAAAAAAATATCCAGAATGAGCTGCCATGGTGAATGTTGGATGTGGATGATATTTTCCTAACATAATAAGTGAAGACTTCACATACCTGCAGGAGTCTCTGAATGAGTGAGTCCCTGCTTTGAAGAAAAACAAATTTGTTGTTTTTTTACTGTTTGTCTATTTTTTTCACTACAACAGGCCAGGAGGCCCAATTACAGTGGTAAATTATAGCACATAACAACAAAGCTTGAGAACAATCACATAATTTTTTTGTGTGTGAAGCCGCTGACTTAATATGAGTAAAACGAAAATGAAGTATATGCCTTGTTTTTTCGATGGTAGCGCTGACTCCCCCAATATATATGTTTATAGAAAACACACCTCTTCTTAAAATGCGTCCGTAGATGTAAATGTAATGGATCGAGTGAATACAGATTGTAAAAAATGTATAGCCCTGTCATGTGTTACGCGCGACCCAAAAATGCCGAAAAATTCAAAGGCAAAATATACAAGATGACGGCCCAGCTATGCTTTACGGATCAAAATACTGAACCACGAGAAAAATACTTACTGCGGAAATGAATATGCCCAGATGGTCCGCAGGCGTTACCAGGATTGAGAACATGAAGAACTAGTATATTTGTGGTAGTTTTAGAGTCGCAAATATTCCGGAGAGACTTAAAGAGACTAGACTCCGATGGTACGGACACGTTAATAGATGGAAATACGACCACGTGGTCAGACTTACGCTAGATACCCCCACATAAGCAAGAGCTCGAAGTCATCCACAAGCCACCTGGTGGACCAATATTGAGAGAAAGCTTAGGAAGTAGCGGATCAGTGAGATGCCACAAAAAACCAAGACTTGGAGAATGCGGACCAGCAGGGCCAACCCTAGATAAACTAGGAAGAAGCAAAGGAGAAAAAGAAAAAACCCTTGGGGCAGTACGTGGAAATGTTCGGCGCCATGAAAGATAACGTGCAGTTTCACAGTTGACAAATCAGGATATTTTGTGATTACGGAACTACAACAACTAAAAAAATTGTATTCTGCTATATAATATAATCGATTTCGGATTTTCGAAATTACGTAAGATCAGTATTTTCAGAACAGATAAACATTTTTTGCCAAGGTAGATTTCAGTGCACCGTTCACCCTGTTCCCGGCACTCACCTTCTTTTTAATATCTTTCTCAGTCCTTCCATCCCTAGTAAACATACTGCCAGATACACGAATTATTTTCCCCTGATTCAGAATATCTCCGTTCACACTGATCTCACATTTAGTTATATTTTCATCCCTTTCAAAAACCATCACTTTCGATTTATCAACATTCGTAAACTAATCGCTTTTCTTGTATACATTGTAGACTTTAGTTACCAGGAATTGCAGGTTTTGTTTGCTGCTAGCAAGAAAGACGACATCATCCGCAAACAAAAGACAGTTAATAGTTATACTACTCATTTTTGCTCCCATTCTTAAATCATTCAGTTCTTTCATACAGTGATTGCTTATACGCTGCCACTGAAGAGTCGATGCAGTTACTTATGCACCATTGGCTGTTCGCAGTAAAATGTTGATAATGATGTCACAAATGTACGATTTCGTCATTTTACTATTTTACTATTGTAACCATTCATTCAAGATTTCTCGAACTGAAACAGGGTGTCGAATCCTACCCCTTCCTGCCGAGGTGTCCCACACAATCCGGCGTGAAGTTGTCACCCCTGAAATGGGAAAAGTCACCCCGGCATATATGGGGATGATTAATGTGAGAGGACATTAGGCTTTGTGGGACCTACCCCCTCCCTTTCCTAACGGCCCCCACCCTGAAGGATTACGTACTGTATTATACCGTCAATAGAAGGCCACTGATATCGAGATCGTATTACAACGATAGTTTCGTGTTGAGAAAATAAATTAAAATGTATTTTAATTATTTTCATTACAGCATAATTTAGTTTCGTCAAATTTGAAAATAGTTTTTATCAATGTTTTGATTTTTTTAGTATAAGCTTATTCTCGTTTCACTTTATATACCTATGAAATATTATTCAAAAATTAACAGATTACAACAAAGATGAAGAACATTTAAAATAAGGTAAAAGAGAAGTTTAGGCATCTATAAGGCAAATGACCTGTCTTTGGCTGGTTTGAGAGACCACTTTACGCTCTGTGTAACATTCACCATTCTGCCCATATTTGAACATTTATATTCCTTAAATTTTTTCGTCTGTTAATGTTTGTGAAGTAAAAGGACTAAAACCGTTATTTATGCGGGACGTTGTAATATGTTAATGTTAACATCTCCCCGGTCATGTGGAGCGAATGAATGATGAAAGAACGGCTAAAAAGATTTATGATGCGAATGTGTCTGGTTGTAGAAGTCGAGAAAGGCCGAGAAAGACATGGCATGATCAAGTACAACAAATTCTTGAAAGTGGTCATGTGAAAAGTCGGAATAATCGACGTGCGTGCATGAGAAGATGTATGAATGTGAAGGAAGCAAAGGAAGTGTGCCAGGACAGAGTGGTGTGGCGTTCTATCCTCTCTGCCTACCCCTCCGGGGAAATGGCGTGATGGTTAGTTAGTTAGTTAGTTAACATCTCCCCAGAGAGTTGAATCCAGTCCTTGTCTACAAAAAATTGGAAAACTAGAAATGTTGTTTATTCAAAAATTAAGTAAATTGTAAAAAACAAAATGAATTACCATACCAAAAAGAAGCATGCTTTTATGCTTGAGGGATTTTACAAAAAAAAACATGGTTAAGTACATAATAATATATATTTTTATTTTACCTTTCCGGGTCTGACCCCCGGGTAACATTTTAATAAATAAAAATAAATCATTCCATATTTCAACTTATTATAACTCAAAATATTGTTGATAAATCCACCTGGTCCATGAAGAAGTATAGAAATTAAAAAATAACGTTTTCAGGCGTTGCCTAGTATGTAGGTGAAATAATCCAATTAGATTAATCTCACCCGCATAAATAAAGGTTTCAGCTCTTTAACTTCACAAACATCAACAGATGAAAGAATTGAAGGGCTATAGATGTTCAAATATAGGCAGAATAGTGAATGGTTACACAGTGTGTTAAGTGGCCACTTAAACCAGCCATTGGCAGGTCATTAGCCCTGTAGATGCCTAGACTTCTATATTACCTTCTCTTGAATTTTCTTCGTCTATGTGTTGATATATTAATATAAACAACTCCCCGGCGAGTTGAATCCAGTCCTTGTCAACGAAAATTTGGACAAACTCAAAATATTGTCCGTATTTCCTTTTCTAAAGTGTTATTTGTTAATTGTTTCTGAAAATTGAATATAAATAAAGCTGTGTAATTTTTTTTAAAGATTAATACATTCGACATTTTTCCATAAATTTTTTATACGCTGTATTTCCGCGAATTATTAATATGACGTCATGCATACAATATTCAAATTGCATTTTTCCATTCAGGCGTATAACATTCATACGTTGCTGAAACAAAACCGTACATTTGTCCAATTATTCCGTCCGAACCAAATAGCGAATTTGCTCATTTTGCTATTCAGTTGGCCTCCCAACCAACCATCAGCATATTTATATGGAACGTGGGTGATGTATGGAGTCACCGTACCACCACTACACTTACATAATCGGGGGTTGTAAAAAATAAAAAAATAAAACGAAAAGAGGCATTCTATTTGATAACCCCTCACCCGTGCCTTGACCATATGAAAAGGCAAAAAAAAACAACAAGCTAATAAAAATCGTAAAAAAGCTTTGAGCATTTTAAATAACTGCCGAAAATTTTGTAAGAACAATTGTACTTTTTTGCACGAAACCTTCAATTTACATTTAAAAACTTCGATACCAAATTGAACCGCTGAAAGTATTACAGGATTTAATAAACCATTTTTTATTCTGTTGTGGCACTTCGTAAAAATGATTGCACGTTCATGCGATAAAAACTTCTGGTTTTATTAATTATTTAGCATTTTTAATCCGGGGTGAATTTTGTTTGTTTTATATCAGTGCGTCCTGGTTGTTTAGGGATGTTGGAGAACAGAGTCCACTTGATTTTTTCAGGTCATTATTATTATTTTAGCGTATTTTTGTTCATTTATTAATTTTTTCAAATCTGAAGTAGGCCTAGGGGTTGTTGGCTCAAGTGTGGGTGGTTAAGGGCGGTTTTTGTCCTACAATTTTCATTATTACTCCATTAGACTGGAGCACCAGTATTGAAATATTTTTTCACAATACATTCCAACCTTTTTTTAAAATTAATTTATATATTTATGTAATTCAATTTTTACTTCTATTTATATTAGATTTTTAAATTGTGTAAAAGAAGTTATTTTAAACTCACTAAAACAAAAGATAGATTTATTCCGGTAATTAAACAAATAGCGCATTTACCTATCATTAATGAAGCCTCTAGTTCAGATTAGATATTTTATTTGAAAACATATTTTTACTGTAATATTTCACTGTCCCAAGGCTGGCACTTGAAGCGTTAGGCTGATCATCTTACATTAATTTATAACATGAGTACACCATTTACCATGTTTTTTCAAAACCGGAATATTTATGTTGGCACTTTGCTGGCTTCCATTATTTTTTTGTTTTGTTTTTTTTTTTTTATAATTTCATAAAAGGTACATGTTTAAAAAAAATTCTATACATATCTACTTTTACCCACCTAGTAAATGTTATCACTGTAACTCTCCAAAAAAAGAGACCAGCTCTTATGCCTGGAGAGTGACTTACACTGTTTTAGTTGTTTATTTATAAGAGTTAATATAATTTTAAATACTAGTGAGTATTTATAAAAAAATTATAAAACAATAATACATTCATACTAGTTAAAATTGGATGTAAGTTTTAGACGTGTTAAACATTTTTTTTTAGATTTACTTTAAATTTATTTATTGATATATTATTTTTAATAGTTTTTAGTTCATTGGGAAGATTATTATAATTTTTACACCTTTAAAGACAAAGCCATTTTGACCATGAATTGTGTGAAATTTAAGAATTTTAAAAATATGTTGGTATCTGAGTGACTTATTCATCTCAAATTTTTTTATTTTTCCTTCTTTATAAATTCGTACAATAGAATTTATTTTATAAAGTGTGTCTACTGTATGAACTTTTAATATTTTATAAAAACATTCCGTATTCAATGTGAGGGTTTCTTTAAAATGACTTTAATGATTAATCTTTGTACTATTTTAAGAGGGTTTTATATATTGGAATATGAACCACCCCACGCTACAAAACCATATTGTAACAAAGATTGTACAATTGAGTAATAAGCTACCTATTTTTAAATTATTGATTTTTAAAATATTAATATGTCTATACATTCTCTAATTCGTTTAACTAGTTCACTAATATGGTCTTTCCATTTTAAGTATTTTATTTTTCTTCTTCTTCTTCTTCTTATTCCGGTGCCTCGTCGGATCCCCCTGACGTTGTCGATCACTGCAGCAAAATGATGTATGTCCTACGCTGATCTTTTATTCCGCAGCCAGGACTATTGCTTATTGATCCACTCACCGTTGTGACTCCTGGGAATAAGTGACGAGAATGATTTCCCGTTGCCTTCTCTGGTGGATTTTTCTGTCGGGGTTATCTTCCTTTAGCTGGTTGTCACTGGTTTTGAACGCCAAACATCCTTTCGCTATTTATTTTTTTAAAGGTGTTTTAATAGACAGTCTTGATAAACTTTCTATGGGGTTTAATCTAGAGTACGTTAATATTTATGTTCAGTGTTTTTTTCCTTTGTTCATCTGTGAGTTAGCAACAAATAAATAGTAATTAATCAGTTCTACCAAATCTACGGAAAATAAAAAAAATCATCTGGTATTTTTAACAATATTTTATTAAAAAAAATATGTGCTAATAAATTGAGACAAACACTGTTTTATTTAACCCTCTTAGGAATTTATCAAGATTAATAGATATTCCGAGAACGTTTTTGAAAAAATAATATCGAAGTAGGCATTTTGCAATTTGGCACTCAGGCTCATATTCTTCTTCTTCTTCTTTTTCCACATCCGCTCCTAAGTGGAGCATGTGGACATCACCAGTTGCCTCTAGGAGACCCTATCGCCAGCCAGCACTCTCGTTTCTTCCCGTGTCAATCCAGCGCCCCTTAATTCCACCGAATAAAGTCTAAATATCGTAATTGACGGCCTTCTAGGACGGCGTGATCCCGCAGGTATAAAGAAGAGGCAACTTGGGTTTAGGTTCTCCTGAGGTATGCGCAGCACGTGTCTAAGCCAGAACCACCGCCGCATCCTCAAGACGCTCGTTATAGAAGGTTACTGTGTCCGTTCTCGGACTTCAATGTTAAGTATAAAATCGAACCACCTTATACCTAATATTATTCTCAAGCACTTACTCTCAAAACTCAGAAGTTTGGTGTTTTGAGCTTTGGTAAGGTGCCAAGATTTGCACCCATATTAGAGAACTGGTATTATACAAGAGTTGAATAATCGGCATTATGTTTTGACCGAGTATAAACTAGAGTTCCAGACAACACGCTTCATGTTAAAGTTGCTACAGCAATTTCTAGGTGGGTGCAAGCTCTTTATGCATGCTTCCATCCTCAGTTATGTGTACTCCCAAGTATTTAAAGGTGTCAACTTTCTCAATCCTCTGTCTATTATTATAGAGAGGCTGATCAGGGTCAGAACAGGATTTTTTGCACATAATCTGAGTCTTTTTTGTATTAATATTAAGACCCAGACGAGTTGAGTTTTCCTTTCATATTTCCTTCTTAAAAATGCAACGCATATATCTGTCAACGCTTAGTCCTTAAACCAACGTTTATCTATAAGTACGTAATTTAATTTTTTATCTGTCCTGTAGTAAAGCTTTTGCTTGCTCCTCAAATCTCCTCTGACTTAAGAAAACCACCTGGTACTATCAAAAATATTTTCAATAATTTCACATCATTGTAGACGAGCACAATTTCCAAGTACCCAATTCGCCTACTTCCATATTCCCTCCTAAAAAGTTGTTAAAATATCCATCAACGCTAGTCAGAACTTGTCTAAAAAGACTTAAACATGCTCAAAATATATTTATATTCAATGTTTTTATTGTTTGATAGTTAATAGTTAGTGGGCGAGCAGTGAGTAGCTAATGAATTGTATCAAATCCACAGTGAGAGAAACCATCTGGTATCTGGTATAGAGATCATTAAGATAAAGATTCGCCGGAGTTAATATGAAACAGGTGTTTAGAAAGTCCTTCCTATAAAATACTTGACTGAGAATAGCTCCGGGAGATGTATTTGATCAGAAGCGGTTCAAGATAACAAGACGCAATCGCTTTATGGTGACCCTATGTTTTAGTACTACACTCTATATTTTTTAGTATTTTCTTGATGTTTACTCAAGTGACTAGTTGTAACTAAACTGTGATTTTTAAATGAGTTTTCAAAATTAAAACGACTGACTTTCCGGAAACAGATTATATAATGAAAATGTGTGAATTAAGCGCAAGATTTGACTGCCGATAAAGGTATTTTATATACTTACGCAGTCTCATACCCCACATTTTTTTTTTTAAAGAAATATTAGCGTTCTTATAATCTACCCAAATATTTCAATTTCGGTGGCCATTTTCAACGAGTTTTAAATATCTCACTATTAGAAAATGGAAATCAAGTTAAGGCAGAGTGGGGTTCGAACCTCGGACCTCTGATCCATGAGTCCGCAACACTAGCCACGGGACCACAACCAGATTCTTATATTTTGCAAAAATGTATAATTCAAGCCGAAGTACCTAAAAATCAAAGCTTATCCCTGAATAGACAGAAAAATAAATATATGGTTAGAATTATCTTAAAACGCTACGGTGCAGCGCGCGAGTCAAAACTTGCAACAAAAATTTGAATTGAAACGGGCGGCTCCAGCTTCTCGAAATATTTGCATAATTTGATTGAATAACGGTGAAAATCGTTTTGCTTTCAAGTAGTTTAAGTAAAATCAGAGTATTTTAAAACTGATTTTATCTGGAATTATGAAAGGTTCTTTTTTATTAAAATGTTTATAATAGGCGCTTGAAGCATGACAAAACAGAAAAAAAAATAATTTGAGAGTTCAATCACTGCATACCTTAGATATTAACCTAACTGTAGTGAAGTACTGTTACTCGCTTGTCACAAGGTGTTGCTACTACGGTAGTCATGATACGTGGGAGTGGGTGGAGCCACGTGGATCGTGACGATCGGAAAAGTTCAGGAGGTCCATTTAAATGATTGTTTATACAAATTATAATATAAGTATACTCGTATGTATATAAAATAAAATATTTATCGGTTTTATGATTATAAACATATTTTTTTTATTTAAATCTTAAAACCATAAAAAAAATATGATTATCATTATTCCCTTTTTTCGCACCCAGCGGTGTATCGAACACAACACTAAATTTGATTATTACTTTTAAATTATCCAGGAACAATAAAATATTGCAGTTCGGAAAAACCTTAAAAACCAATATTTCATTTGTTTTCCTGGCCCGTTTTCTAAAAACTTTATGTACGTTTAATTTTTTACTTAGTAATTTGTCATTTTCATATTTTATTTGAAGATTTAATGTTTTTTATTTTTCCCGGAATGTTGGTCACCCCTTGCGGTTGAATAATTTACGATCGGAATCCCACCACACGATAGTTTAATGGGTCCCCAATCCCGATATACAGTGCCGTAAATAATAATTATTGTGGGGAGGAGTATGACAGGGTGTCCAATATCAAAAAAATTCGGAAACCACTGGCAATTAGAGCATAATATACGTCAAGATAGTATAAAAAACAAATTCCGTCTTGTAAAATGAGAACGAACGTTCTTGGGAACAATTAACATTCTTTTAAAAACATAAATTTATTTCACTCAGAAACAAATGTAGAAATGTAATGTTTTAATTCAATTTCTTTTTTTTAGAACAAAAGTTCACAAAACAATCATTTTAAAAACTCCTTAAAAAAAACTTTAGGAATCTTTGCGTCCCAACGTTAAAAAATATCATTAGAAAATGAAATAGAGTCGTACAAAGAATAGGGATATAATTTTTTTAAACTATTTTAGAGTAATAAAGTTCTATGAAATGTCCAGTAGAAAAAAAAAATTGTTAGTAATTGGTAGCATTAAAAATATTTTTCAATTTGTAATTTTGGATTCTCGCAAAAACGGTCATTCCATTGGCCACGCACGCGTTTTTCTAGTGACGTTTTTTTTTTAAACTTATTTTTTAAATTCATATATTAAAAAATTTCTCCACAATGTCCATATTGATTTTGAAAACATAATTAATTTTCCTTAATCCATTTCATATATTTTTATCGATAATCGTAGTATGTGATATTTCCCTGTTATAGGAATTTAAATACATTTAATGGAAAATTCAATTTGCGAACGGGTAAAGCGATGAATGTTGATGGATGCTGAAATAAAGGAAGACCTGAAACATAACCAAATCTGATAAATACTTGAAGATGGACATGTCGAAAATCGGAATAATCGGCGCCCGTGCATGAGAAGATATAAAAATGTAAAGGACACGAGGTCTGTACGAAAAGATTGAGTGATATGGCGTTATATCTTCTCTGCCTACCCCTAAAAAGTAACTGCATTATTGTTTATTTGTTTGTATTATTTTTTCGGTTATTTGTCCAAAATATTGGAATAAACGCTGGATTCAACCATTTTAGAACTACAAGTAAATTAAAAGTAACATCACACATTGGTTCTTAAATTTATTTCATCCACCGCCAACTTTAAGAACGAAAAATTTTCTAGAGCTCCTATGTGCATGCAAAGCATTTGATGAAACACCATTCTAGCCGGGACCAATTGAGGATTGTTTTTTTTTAAACCCCTACATGCTGATTCAGATTTTTTAAATGATTAAAACTCAGTCCCGAGACGTATCGATTACCCAAAAAAAATACCAAAGTCTGGTACCGTTTTTTCAAAACATGACATTTTGTCGTGAGCCTTAACCTCAATATTTTATACTGGGTGCTAATGAATTTGATTACCTTCAGTTGAAAGGCGTATTTTTTAAAAATAAAGATTGTTCACGCGATCGCGATTCTAATCAACGGTCGCCCGCTTAGACCACCTTAACGGCCCCCTATTTTCTTTGGGTCTTCTACCGCCCCTCTGAAAGGCCTTCAGAGCCCACAAGAGGGCGTTTTCGCTCATCTTGAGAACGACTGGTGTAGTGTAATCACATAAACCAACAATAATAGGCCATAAACCCGGTAAATTTGTAAACTTAAATTCTACACAATCGTGTAAAATAACTATTTAAACCAGTCAACAACAAGCCACAAACCCTGTAAATGCCTAAATTCTTGTAATTCCTTCTGAACGAGGTTCTTCGTTTCAGTTCAGATATCTGTCAGTTATTTTGATAAATTAAAAATAATCAAAAGAGATTGTTAAGCTACCTTTTAATTATGATTATATTTCCCCTCCGATTTTTCGACCATTAATTCCCTATTCAGTGGAGAGAATTATTTTTCTTTGATTGCCTTCAAATTCATCAAAAGGTATGATTTTTTCTTTGTATTTTATTTCGTTAATTAATTTAATCAAATCTTTTAGAACTTCATAAAGAAATTACGGGGTCCAATTGCAGTAATTGAGATACTATGTTTAATTATTTTAAAGCTAAAACTTGGTTTCAGATATTGGTTATTATACTTACGTGGTAAATCAAAGGTGAATAGATTTTCAAGGTTACTGTTATTTTTCAATTCGGTATTCTTTTATTTATTTCATAGTTTTTTTGTCAATTTTTTTACTCTTCATGGCACACATATCATTTTAATTAAATGAATAGAGACAGTGATTATCAGGCGACCATTTCCTATCTTCAGGTTACTTAAGGTTAACCTCTCTTTCATTTCGATTCCCTGACAAAACGCCCAGTTGTTTTTCTCAATAAAATATTGAATTATAAAGAAGATACTAACCTCCTCAATAAAATACAAATAAATGCTCAATTAAGAACAC
This sequence comes from Micrasema longulum, assembly GCF_059751315.1. Lineage (NCBI taxonomy): Eukaryota > Metazoa > Arthropoda > Insecta > Trichoptera > Brachycentridae > Micrasema > Micrasema longulum. The sequence goes on from NW_028278654.1 coordinate 121,072, forward strand.
TCACAAAATAATCTGTTAGAAATAAATTCTCGATAATAGTTGATGATTTAGATAAAATTATACATAAAAATGATGGTAAAATTTCTTAGTTTAGTTTCACTTTTATTTTATTTGATCAACGAGCGCTTTTGCCTAGTAAGGTATCTTCAGGACTAGTTTATTTTTCATTGTATTGCATACTGTATAAGATATTGAAAGAAAAATATAAAAAAAACAAAAAATGTAATTCTATTTGTTGTGGGTAATTCGATAATTAAAGATATATATGCATGTGAAATTGTAACGACAAATACCCTCAAATTAAATGTTTTCTAGTAAAATTGTGGATTTACTTTTGGTAATTATTTGAACTTTAATTAATGACACGTATATACTGTAAAGGATTGTATTTGTTAAAAAAATAAATTATTTTAATTATTTACGAGCCTTAAAATTGAGGAAAATGTTATATAAAATATGACTTCATTTTTAATTATTCGGCTCATAATTGAATTTATTTACAGTGAAATCACTCATATATACAAAAATCATTTTAAGTTTTTTTAATAAAATACATGTTATGAAGGAGGCTTGGAATGATCTAGGAAAAATGCATGAATGTTTTCTTGTAAAATTGTTGAATTACCTTATAAAATAAAATAAAATAGTCAAAGGTAACCTGACGTTACCATACAGTAGCTTGATTTTTTTTTCACACAGTGTGTTAAAGGTTAAATGATTAATTTATTTTGTGAGTGAACACATTATCTATTTATTAATAGCAATATGTATTTTCTTTGGTTGCGCGGATATTAATTTTAATTTAATTTAACTTTGTATTTAATAAAATTACTTTCATTTGCAAGAAACTACAAACTACACTTTCTACCTGCGTCATCTTCCAAGCAATGGAGCAAGCAGTTTAATTTTTTTTTATTTAAGTCTTAAAAATGCTAAATCACCATCATTAATATACTCACGCTTTCTGCATCCAGTTGTGCATAAGTAAATGCATCTGTACACCAAAATAAGTTTTCCTATTTTAAAATCATTAACTTTGGAGTTTTATCAAGGATTATCAGCATAAACATCAAACTGCAAGGAGTGTTTTTTTTTCATGACTTCAATATAAAAAGAATCTGTTGTAATAAAAATAAAATAAAATAAAAAAGTTAACATGGCAACCAATATACTATTAAAGCTGTCAATTTCATGTAATAGATTTCTACAAATGGGGGTGAATCTAAAGATAGAATCGACTTAAAATGTTTAAAATACAGGGGTAAAGCATCTCTTTGTTGAAGCGTTTTGTACTATCTAAGGGATGATATATTACAATCTAAAGCTTCGTTTCAATTAAAATCTTCGTAAATTGAATTTAGAAGGGAACTTAATCTTTTTGACAATACCCTTAGATAGAAAACGGTGACGTAAGAATAGGAAATTACAATAAACCTTATCGACCAACGCATACAATAGGTTAAGCCGTTATGATTAAGGAAAAAAATCCTGTCTTGTGTTGATTAAAACTTAGATATTATATTGATTTAAAAAATTGATATTTGCATGTTGTAATGGCTAAAACATCTGTTGTGGGGCAATTTTTTAAACTGAAAACATGTTTAAAAGTAATCTCAAATAAGTAGAAAGAACAGGACACCACATTACTGAGTCTTTGTATGCCGACCCCGCTTCCTCTATATTCGTATATCTTTTCACGCACGCACTCTGATTATTCTAACTTTTGACAAATTCGAGAAATGACGAGACCAAATTCAACAAAAACTTGAACATAGACATGTCCAAAGTTTTTTTTTATATAATTAGGTAAGTACTCGTATTTCATAAATTCATTTTATTAATAGGACTATATTTCCATTTAAGAAAACAGTAAAATTATTCGTTCTAAATCAAACCAGAAATGAAGGATTGAATCAGAAAATATATAAATTCTTGTTAAATTGAATCATCGTCATATTTTCAATGTTGATCTAATATTATTTGTAAGTGTGTGCAGAATCTAAAAATGGGATCAAAATTAATGCCGGTTATAAAATTTAACTTTCGCGTTTAATACTGCAATCAATGTTAGTATTACACCACTCAATGTTTCCAGGTGTTTCATTGTCCTTGAACAGGCACCTGAAGCGTAACACTAATCATCTTACATACATGCAACACATGATCGAAATACGCTACGAACCAATGCACTGCCATATGCACCACCGGGCAAGGACAGAAAAATGGTGACGGTAATACAGATTTTACAGATGCTAATAATGTTTGAAACCATAAATACTGTCTCCAATCCTGTAAAATAATCAACAGTGCAATGCTAACACTGTATAACCATTGCATGTCCAACATCAAATAAAACTTGTATACCACTGGAGAGAGCTTAAAGTTAATATTTTCCTAATGTATGGATAGACAGGTGCTTTAGCCCAGTTCTTTATACGGCAAACTGTGAAATTGGCGTCGCGGGTTATAATTCGCGTAAGTTCAAAGAAAAAATTACAGTAGCTTGTCCCTAAATGAGTTTATACCAAAACTCCTTGGTAATATGAAGGTAAATAAAAATGTTGTTTTTGTATAGTACTAAATTATTTTTCTAAAATTTAAGTGATTTTATTTGATACAGAACAGATATTTTTTATATTTTAAATTTATGATAGTAAGAAATATTGTATTTAAACATGTTTTATTAGAGTTTTTCTATTATTGCTACCTATTCTATTTATTTTTTATATCGTATTTGTCGCTTTGATTAATAATTAATAATTTAACAAATTAAGAGTTACAAATATGTCATTACAACTTATTTTATAACAAATGGACTAGCTCTCCCTAAATTCAATAATAAATACGGGAAAAGAACACTAGAGTACAATTTACCAAAAATGTATAATATGCTCCCATTAAATGTTAAAATCAAAAAAACTTATCTGGCTCAAGAGAAAGACGTCTGCTGAGAATCTGGCTTTTAGAACGAGGTTTTTAATATTGATTTTTTTTTGTGTTTTCCTTTTTTATTTGGACCATTTTTTTTATTTATTTTTATTTATTATATTGTATATTATATTTTCTTTTTTTTCCATAGTAATAAGAGTTTTTATATTTTTTTGGAATTAAAGATATAATATTATGTATATACATTAGAACTTAATCATAAGCACCTGCTGACGAACTGTATTTAATGCAGTTTAGTAGGACTTGATAATTTATATGGTAATTATTGTATGCTTTAATTTTTTTTTTTTTAAATTTAAAAAAAAAATTTAAAAAAATATATAATAGATTTCCTCAAATTAAATCACAATGATCTCAAAATGAATAGATTCACGCTACACAACGTAGAACTATTGCACAATTCGTGGAAAAATTATTGATACAACCATGTTTGCAAACTTAGAGTTTTTTGTAACATTGTAATAATTAGTTTAGGGTTTTTTCTATTGAACCAATACGTTAAAGTCCGACATAGTTTCAATTTCAAATTACATGAAACTATTCCATCAACAAACAACATGATTATTCTTAGAGCTAAAGGGGTAGGTTTCCAGTATATATTCCTCCACACATTTGCGCATATATTTTGTAACTAACTTGATAAAATATTTAACACGATGTAAAAAAATGTTCCCAAAGTTGAAATATTCGGCCAAATTATGAGAACGAAAATACCTTCTGTGCTATAAAATCTATACACCTGTCATAAGTTTTTGTTTTCTTATAAATACACGTTTTTTTGCATTTATGTTATGTAATTATTTAGTTATTCGATTCACAAAATAAATACATTTGTAAATTATTCAACACAAACAATCACTAATCAAGGGCTTCAATCAACTATAAATTTAACAAAAAAATATTTTGTCTATCTATGGTTACCTTGTACGCACTTTTTGTAGGCAAATGACTATTATTGTTTCTTTATTTAATAAAAAAAATTTTTTTTTTAAATATCCGTAAAAAATAAGTGAACTCTCCTCTTAAGATAATAGATAGAGTCGTATCTACAATATCGTAGCTAACCAACTTCCAATACAAAAACTCTCTTCGGCAACAAATGGCAGAATTCTCACGAAGTCCTGTCGGAAAATGAATTAAAAATCGATAACTTATTAGTACTCCTGTTCTCTCAGTCGCTGGTATGTAACATTTTACTTAAAAAATATAATTTAAAAAGGAAAAGTAACTAGCTTTTTTCTTCACAAATATTTTACATGAGTCTTGTTTATAATCGAAAACGATTGAAAATAACGGGTTGTATTGTAAAGTCAATGGAAAAATGCATTTCTTTACAAAAATCATTCAAATATAATATAATAAATAAATAAATAAATAAATGTAAATACACTCAAGTTTCCTCTGAAACATAACCATAATACACGCTTCACGTATGTATGTAATAAGTATGGAAAAAGAAAATATTATACACGTAAATATGGTACAAAATAGTACCCATACAAAAGTAAACGTAGAAAGCACAATAATCGAAAAAATGTAAATTACCGTTCACCATCTTTGAAATGATCAAATAGAGTTGATTTATATAAACTATACTATACGTTATGTGAAAAATATCAGTACCTTTATGTATATATATATAACTAGATAATATATATTCAACTAGATATTGGTATTTTTTTTAACCATTCATTTCCATTTTCCTTTTCACATCCAGTAGTGCACAGAACATTGCGTTTGGTTCACTGCAACGGTGCACACCAGAACTTTCCTCTACTAATTATAAAAACCCTGCTAAGTCGGGGCATTTGTAACGCATTCATAAACGTACATTTGCATATACAAACATATATATATATATACATATAAACACACATACATATATACACCAATATCGGATTTCGTTTTTTTCTTGCCAGCATTTTGTTGAGGGTTGATATCAATTAAAAAATATACGTATTAAATAATTTAACATTCACACACATATGTGATGGTGTTTTTACTAATAGAATTTTTTCAAGCACCTAAAACAGTTTGTTATAACATCAAGTAGCCGTAAAATTACTTTCCTGTAATATTGTGATTTGTAACATTGGCCCTTTTAGACCTAAGACTGGTATATTTATGCTCACATATACGTAGGTACTTACATATTTTTTTCAATTTTAATACTCATTGAATTATAAACAGATATATTTGCATTTAATCAGGATCTCCATATAACGTTCACCAAGTGTTCCATACTGTATTGTAGTAGTCGATTGACACTTATTACAATAATTATTGAACGTGTTGTTTTCTTAAAAAAATAATTCACTTTTTATGGTATTTTTTTTGTTTAAATCGTTTTCAATAAAAAGCTATTTTTCTTTATCAAAATATCTCACCCCTTAGTGTGAGTATATAAATACTTGTACACGCATAGGGAAACACAAAGCAACCCCTATTCAATTGAACAAAGGGGTGTGTGCAAGAGCAAACATTTGTCTTGCGGCAACCCTAACTGTCAACATTATCGTTACACGGTAACGATTTGGGACAACCCTGACAAATAAAGGTGATTGCCGGCCGTTTAGCGTGCGGTTCTTAAATCGTTGAATTGTTGACGTAGATTTTGTACGTGACTACTCGTAGTTGAATAGCCATTAAGTTGACTTTGAGAACTACGTTTTAAATTGTTCAAGCGCAATAATTCATATGCAACTGATCATATACCAAATGCAAATATATTGATTATATTGAGGGTGAAGCGGTAATTGGTCAAATAAATACGTGGAAGTGTACCAAGTATTTTTAAATTAATAACTTATATGTAAATGTAAGTTATTATATCATAACAAAGGAATTCCAAAAAAATAGAAAATTTTAAAAATATATATAAAAGAGAATGTAATATGGAAGACTGGCATTTACAGATATTATGACCTACCGTTGGCTGGTTTCAGTGGCCACATTATTTTATGTGTAACATTCTTAGATCTGTCTATTTTTCAACAGCGATATTTTTTCAATTCTTCGAATTGTTGATTTTTGTTTTTTTTAGAGAAATTAAAAAAATATGATGATGATAATCTTATCTGACTTATATTTAAATTTAAACATAAAATACGAGTAAAACTTTAATCCACAAATTTGGAATATCCAGTGACCGGATTTATTGCTTTCGCAACATCTTCGAGACTGGTATCTTTACTCAGAAATTAAATGTATTTATACAAAACAGGGGTAAGTGTATAAGAATTCAAAATTATACGAAAGTAAGTTTAATTATTTTTGTCTTAATTATCATTAGCAAAGTGTTTCGGGTTAACTAATGCGTTGATATAATTTTATTTTAAAGAGATTAAGTGTTGTATATTGTATATATATTGTTTTTATGGTCCCATCCCTCATAAGTTTGATTTTTCTCATTTTCTGAAAAACGAAGAGGAAAATGTCATAAGTAAAATTATTACAATGGGTATAATTACGGGGAATACACGTGATTTTTTAATATATTAATTTCGAGAATTTTAAGGAGTGAATATAATGATATATTTACAGTGCTAATGATCTGTCATTGACTGGTCTGAGTGGCCACTTTGCACACTGTATAACATTCGCCATATTGCTTATGTTTTAACATCCATATTTATTTAACTTTTCTATCGGTTGACTTTTGTAAAGTAAAAGAGCAGAAACCTTTATCACGTGGGGGAGATTTATCCGGCTGAACCATTTCATCTACTAGGCAATTTTTATGGATGTTTAAACATAGGCAGAATGGTGATTGTTACACAGTGTGTAAAATAGGCACTTTAACCAGCTAATAATTGATCATTAGCCCTGTAAATCCCTTGCATTTTATATCCGCTTCTTGAAATGTGTTTTTCTTCTTTGTTAAAACAAATTTAGATCTAAATTACTCCCTAGAGAGGAAATCCAGCCAGTCTACAAAAATTTGGGCATATTAAAAACATTGTTAATTATGAAGTATGTTATCACTGAATGTGTACTTTCTCTGTATTCTATACAATTGCTTTATTTCATGATATATTGTATGTAGATATAATAACAAAAATCAGAATCATGTTAGTATTTTTTTATCGACTTTTCCTGTCTTGAACACGCCTTAGCTACCAATCTAATCTTAGGTAATCAAAACGTCTGTAAAAGTGTAGCGAATAAAATATTAAACTTTTACTTTTATTATCTCCATGTAACATAAAAATGCACCTCTTTTTAAAGTACATTGAAATCACCGTTAAAAAAGTGATTAAAAACGTTATTTACTAGAATTTAGTACGCTTGAACTGTGGATTTTCTATTTTTTGAATTGCTACACGTTTACTAAAACATATTTAATTAATATTAGTAGACAAACATATTTTTTGTTTTTACTGATAAGTCATCTAAACTGCCTAACTAAGGATAGCTTCCCCGTCTAAGGCAGGAAATAATTTATTTTTTAAAGTTATTTTAGTCATAAATCTCATTTACTTAAATAAAAGATATTTATCCATTTTGATCGTTTTTCTAACTTCAAGTTAAGACGATACATATAAAATTATTTATAAATGAAATGCACGTATAAACAGTATTATTACTAGAGCACACACAAGAAAATATCTAAATCCTATGTCATTACCAGTAAAATTAAAAATCAAATTTTTTTTTCTATTTCCGTCAAAAAAATACATACATCCATTAAAAAAATAAGTACTTACTGCCTAAGCTACCTGCTTCCCGGTTTTAAGACGAGAAAAAATACTAAAAACTGTTAAAAATAAAATATCAATAAATAAATTTAACGTTAATCTAAAGAATTTTTTTGAACTCGTGTAAAAACAACATTAAATTTTATTTAGTATGATTGTATTATTGTTTTATTTTATGTTTTTGTTTTTCTTTTTCATGTTCTCGTATTTAAAATTATTAAAACTCTTATAAATAAATAACTTAAACAGTGTAAGTCACTCTCCAAGCACAAGAGTTAGTCTCTTTTTTGGAGAGTCACAGTGATAACATTTACTAGATGTGTTAAAGTAGATATGTTAAGAATTTTACAAAAACATGTACTTTTTATGAAATTTCTGAATAAAAAAAATTTAAAAAAATAAATACAATATTAGTGTTCCTTACTTCTAGATTCAATAGTAAATATACCACTAATAAGACTAAGATATGATTTATTTATTTTTATATTATTTAAGTACACTAACATTTAAAACTAAATATTATTTACGCATTAAAGCATTAACTTTGTGGTCTAACATTTTGACTTATAATAGTAAATATTAGTATTTTACCACTTGCCGACTTTTTTTTCACTACACCAATACGCAAATACTAAAATACACCATCATCTTTACCGTCACCGTAGTACACTTTACGAAAAATAAAAAAAGTGCATGTTCTGACATGGTGGTGTTAGCGTCCCCTTTAATTTTGCATGTAATTTATGTATCTTTTCGTAAATACTATGTATACTTCAGTGACGGTAAAGGAGTATTTTAGTATTTGCATGTTGGTGTAGTGAGTGTCCTGACGAAGAGACGGGTAACTCTTGAAACGGCTAGACGTAAAAAGTCGGTTAGTGGTTAAATACTAATATTTACAAACATGAAAATCTGGGAAGTATGTTTACTAGGGATGGAAAGACCGAGAAAGATATTGAAAGGAGGGTAAGTGCCGGGAACAGGGTGAACGGTGCACTGAAATCTACTTTGGCAAACAAATGTTTATCGCAGGAGGCTAAGCAATTCACAAGGGAGTTCTAGTGCCAACTCTAATGCATGGGAGCGAAGTATGGAATTGGAAAAATGAATATGAAAGAAAGTAGGTTAAATACTGTCGAAATTCAATCCCTCAGGCGAATGTGTGGTAAAACGATGTATGACAGGTGCACAAATGTCGAGATCCGTGAACTATGTAAGGCTGAGACATGATTATGGGCAGAATTAAGAAAGGGGTGCTGCGTTGGTTTGGACATGTAGAGCGAATGGACAACGAAAGAACGGCCAAAAGGATCTACAATGCGAGTGTTGATGGATGCATAAAACGAGGAAGGATGAGAAAGACATGGCACTATCAAGTCCATCAAATACTTGAAGATGGACATGTCAAAAGTAGGAATAATCGGCGTGCGTGCATGAGAGGATGTATGAATGTAGAGGAAGCGAGGTCTGTATGCAAAGATACAGTGATTTAACATTTTATCCTCTCTGCCTGTTTGTTTGTTTATACAAACATGAATTTAATTTGAAAAGTTCAAATATTTGCAGAAGCAATAAGCAAAATCAATAATTTCTTTCTTCAAAAGTCTTTCAACAATACGACGTGACCGTTACGAGTGAATTTTGATTTATCTAACTCTTTTTGAAAAATCTTGGTCAATTAATTTCACCAGAAGCCATTGTTTGTTTTTCGCGTTAATGAAGAGACAAAAAGGCGGGAAACAAGAAAAAAACATCTGAATAACGACAAAAACAAATGAACGGGCAGTGTGATGAACTGGTGACGGAAAGAATACAACAGATCGAGACAAAGGAACGTCAGATGTGAAAACTGAAAGACAAATGAACAACGCCGGACAAGAAAAGAATTGCACAATACGACCACCTATCACGTGGGCGTATAGTCTGTTTAATTAGACAGGAGTCTGAAAATATTTTTTGTTTATCTTCACAAATTATTCAATGTCTCGAAATTAACACTTTTTGTTTGTTTGCGTTTCCCGTGTTAATGAAACTCGGAATTCTGTTCTTCGATAGAATTTAATGGCTTTTTTCATTACTATTTGTACACCTGTCAGGTATTGTTTTTTTATTAATTTCGTTATTTGGCATGCGAGTGATATAACAAATAGACATTTATTTTTACACACTGTCCGGGCGGATTGAGATTATGTGTCTGAAATAGAACCAGAATTCGACGAGTGCTTTTGACTCGATGGCTACTCTCGGTAATCCTGATTAAGGAAATCGAGTGCAGATAAAGTCACCTAGTAGTGTAGTGGTTGGTTCGCTAATCTATCATGCTTCAGGTCCCGGGTTAAATTTCTCGGAAGGTTTACATTAAATATTGATAAAAAAATGTGGTTTTAGTCTGATGTATTTAATGATCCTGGACTGGGGCCTAAAGCAAAAGGCTGATCACCTTACCTTCGTGTGACATATGATATATATACGCTGTATTTGTCATACAAATTTAATGCCCTTTGCACCATTGGGTACGGACAGGGGTATAATAGTATATTTTTACATAATTTATTTAACTATCCATAAGTATTACAGGTTATAAATTATTTTTTTCATTTAAGAAAAGTAAGCCTTAAAAATACGTAAATGTGATAAATATCTACCTTCTTTATATTTTTGAGTCAGTTTTTAATTTTTTTTTTTTAAATCGTATTATCAGTATGATTTTTTAAAGTTTTATATCTCTAAAATTACTCCGTGTGTGACGTCTTATTCTCGGTGAGTTCTGCCGATTGGTCCGTTGAACCGGAAATCGTTCCCAACTTTCTTATAAGTGGTTGATTCATATGAACTAGTGACGTCATTCAAAATAGCTGCTTTTTTTCAAGATATTTTTTACTGTTGGATTGAACACCCTGCCTTTAGAAAAATCCTATTTATTTTTTGTGTCCTCACCGGGAATCGAACCCGGAGCCTTCCGTGGGAGTGTCTTAGCCACTATACCATAAATAAATTAACTAACTAACTAACTAACCATCACGCCATTTCCCCGGAGGGGTAGGCAGAGAGGAAAGAACGCCACACCACTCTGTCCTGGCACACTTCCTTTGCTTCCTTCACATTCATACATCTTCTCATGCACGCACGTCGATTATTCCGACTTTTCACATGACCACTTTCAAGAATTTGTTGTACTTGATCATGCCATGTCTTTCTCGGCCCTCCTCGACTTCTACAACCAGACACATTCGCATCATAAATCTTTTTGGCCGTTCTTTCATCATTCATTCGCTCCACATGACCGAACCATCGCAAAAGACCTTTCTTAATTTTGTCGATAATGCTTAACTCAGCCTTGCATTCTGCTCTAATTTCGACATTAGGGCACCTATCATACATTGTTTTTCCGCACATTCGCCTGAGGGATCGCATTTCAACAGCATTCAGTCTACTTTCGTCCCTTTTTTTCCAACTCCATGCTTCGCTTTCATACATTAGGGATAAAAATAAATTAATAAAGCCAAAATACTTTTTTTTGAAAAATTGTGACAAAAATTTATCTGCTTTTTTCTTACCGTGGATGACTAATAATTGGGAAAGTTGTGTGCCAATGATGCACCAATAGAAATATAAAGATAGGATATCTACCAATTTCGAGACGTACTCATATAAAGTGTAAAATGGTATTAACATCTATTTAATTAGTGTCCTGATGATGAGACGTATACGTTTTGAAACCTTGACATGGAAAATTCGATAAGTGGTTATTTATAATTATTTACTTAGATTTAACAACAAATAAACATTTTAGAACCGAGTATACATCCCGATGCGTATTATAATGGGTGATTGTTGATTGGTCTGTTTGAAAGATGTCAGATTTAGAATTTGGAATGCAGATGCAGTGGACGGTACTACTTACCGCAGTCACAATCTAATGCAACTAATTTTGAATTTAGAACGTGAACTTGACGTGTGGAATGATGCTTTTGTTTCACAGGATTTCAGCTCTAATTGACTTGAGGTTATTCCCAAACAGATTCGAAATTCCAATACATTATCAACAAAGATACATTTAATTTAAATGATCATTGAGTTAATATTGTTAACTCAAAAAAAAAATCATTTTTAACTCTTTAAAATTTAACTAAATGGATATTTACTCAATGTTTTAATTTTAAGTTTGCAATAAGTATTTAATTATTTACTTTGTATACTCGTACTATGGTGATAGTAAAGGTGAATGTGTTTTTTAGCATTTACATGTTGGTGTAGTGAGTGTCCTGACAAAAAAACGGGTGCGTCTCGAAACCGGTAGACAGTAGAATACTAATATTTACTAACATTTATCAAAATTTTATATCACAAAGTTAATGCTTTGAACATAAATAAGTAAATCAAATTTAAAGTAGTAAATAATATTAGGAATAATAATTCTTATACTCGTATATATAATTCCTCTGTACGTGTGATGTCACCGTACTCCTCCTAAACGGCTTAATCGATTTACGTGCGGTTTTCAGAGAAATATAGATCTTTGCGCTGTGCGTGTTCGTAGATATTTAAATCTTCAATCGAATATGTAAAAAGGAAGTTAGGAGGATAAATGTTTAATTCATCGATCTACCAAGGTTGCATTCGAGAAGAATGCATTTGCAAAAAAATTGAAAGAAGTTGTTTTTTTGTATTTAAAAAAAGTTTGTTTTTGAATGTTTATAAACAACATTTTTTTTGTGGATCTCAATCAGATTCTTTCTTTAAATTCCCTATAGTTCTCCCTATTTATTTCATTTTATTGGATTTATGGTAACACTAAAATAATATTAAATACAATACATTTTTAAAAATCGTATTTCTACATAAGTTAACCTCTTCGTTGGTGAGACCACTGGAGTTAAACGTTCGTAAAAAGAATGCCACATTTGAAAATATTTATTTTATGTTTTGGAATTCAACCATAAACAAGTACCTAGGTACCTACTTGAATTCAAAATTTGAATAGAAACAATGTTTAGTTTTGGAATTAATTCACAAACAAGTACCTAGGTACCTACTTATCAATAAAAAATCTTTTGCCAACGTTTGGGCAGGACAACGTCTATTGGGTCCGCTAGTGTTATATATTTTTTCAACTTTATAATAAAAAAATAGTTTCAAATACTAATATTGTAATCGTATGTCCCGAAATGAGTTTTTTTAACTCCTTGGGAATATTGTATGAAATTAGGTGAAATGTGTTTTTCAATTCAAATAAAAAATAATTAAATAAATTAAAAAACAAAAATTTGTCGATACTCATTTAAATTCGTTATAAAGAGTCTCGAACCCAGACTGTCCCGGGCAAGCAAAATGGCAATATAATGTTCGGACGAAATGCAGATGTTAATGTCACCATTACGCGTACAATGGATGGGCCGGTCCACGAGTAGTCATTATTGCAGCAGAACGACTAGAATGTTTATGGTAAGCAGTAAATTCAGTTCCAATTATACTGTTTAACTAAAATATCTGCAAGATCTACATAGTGAAACGGAGGTAGCTTCATACAATGTAATGATAAAACACGTACGACTTTTGGTCAGAAGAATTTTCTGTGGCCCCAAAAGTGTTCAATGTCCCGGATGAACATATTACGTTCTCCAAAACGAAAGCCATTTTCAGAAAGACTGAACACGTTTGGATTTTGTCTAAGGGAGGCTGACCATTACAGAAGACGCGTGTTGTCCAGATGTTTATTGAAATATATGCTTATGCATTTTTTTTCTATTTTAAATAATATATTTATTTTACGTGTTTTAATTATTTTGTTTATTTTATCGATTTTATCTATTTTTAACTATTTTATCTATGTTATCTATTTTATCTATTTTATCTTTTTTGATCTATTTTATTTATTTAATTTATATTTAATTTATTTAATTTATTTAATTTATTTCACTTATTTCATTTATTTTATTTAATTTATTTATTTTATTTATTTTATTTATTTTATTTATTTTATTTATTTTATTTATTTTATTTATTTTATTTATTTTATTTATTTTATTTATTTTATTTATTTTATTTATTTTATTTATTTTATTTATTTTATTTATTTTATTTATTTTATTTATTTTATTTATTTTATTTATTTTATTTATTTTATTTATTTTATTTATTTTATATATTTTATTTATTTTATTTATTTTATTTATTTTATTTATTTTATTTATTTTATTTATTTTATTTATTTTATTTATTTTATTTATTTAATTTATTTTATTTATTTTATTTATTTTATTTATTTTATTTATTTTATTTATTTTATTTATTTTATTTATTTTATTTATTTTATTTATTTTATTTATTTTATTTATTTTATTTATTTTATTTATTTTATTTATTTTATTTATTTTATTTATTTTATTTATTTTATTTATTTTATTTATTTTATTTATTTTATTAATTTTTTCATTTTATCTAGTTTATCTAGTTTATCTATTTTATTTTTATTTGATTTAAGATTTTTACATAAATAAGTAGAAATATATTAACAATACTAGAGCCAATTAATAAAATCCACTTTAAATCTAATGACACATAATATATAAAAAAAAAGTTAACTTAATTGTATGTGTGTGACGTTTGTATTCATGTGTATGTGAATGTGTGTATGCGTGAATGAATGAGGGAGAGGGCACATGTACGCGTGGGAATGAATGAGGGAGAGGGTGCGTGTGTGTGGGTGCGTAAGTATAAAGAAATAATTATTTAAATCTTGTAACTATATTGAAAATTGAGCTTGGTCAAAAGTATGAAACCTTTTTGTTAAAATAAAAAATAAATCAAGAAATGTTTTAAATTGTATTTCTTAAAAGTATGTTAAATTTCAAAATCGTATTCTGAAAAAAAAGCATTTAATTTTCAAATGTAACTGATACACACTGAATTAATAATGTGCGACGAGTCCCATAAAATACGGTAGGTAACCACAAAATGCAGTAAATACGATATAATGGCAACAATAAAACAAGGTTTCACAAGACGTGAACACTGATTCAAAACGAACATACAAATACACATTATATGCACCAACAAAATATATAAATAAGAATAACATATAGATTTGATAGAAATGATTCCAATGTGCATGCTTCCACTTTTCATTACATTGTATCCCAACTCAACACAGGGCTCTTGACCTCATAATGTTTGGGATACGTTAATTTTTAATTTTTGTAATATTTATATATTTGTGTGAATGAATAAAAATACATTAAAAAATATATGTACATCAAATCTTAATGGTTACTTATGATTGATGGGCCAGATATTAGAAAAATCACTTCAAATCATTCAGACAAAAGAAATATTACGGACGATTGATATGTTACGAATGAATCTCACCCGCTTGATAAAGGTTTCAACTCTTGTACTTCACGAAAATCAACAGATGAAAGAGTTGAGGAAATGTGGATGTTTCAGCAGGGATCTTAATTATTTGCTAGGTAAGAAATCCAACTTGTCTTTTAGCATTTGAACGTCCTCAAAACATTGTTGATGTTATTATAATAGAAATAATAAAGATATACGTAAATAAAATATAAACATAAATACGTAGTGTTTAAAACTGCCTGAGCATTTTGTTATTTCTCTCTGTATATTTAGTATTTTTTGTATATTCTCAAATGTTAAAATATTTTGAAAAAATATGGTCAAGTTTCCTCGGCACAGGTAATCCCAGTGAGGTCACATTACTTTTATTATTTTTCATTGTTTATAATGTGGAAAAAAGAAATTAACGTGCTGACGCAAACAGAGCAGCTATTGTAAATCAGAAATGTTTTGAGTTTGTTTAAAATTAATCCCCTACATTATTTCAAATTTGCGCCGACAATGTTGTAAAATCTGTAATATTAATTTCTAATAAAGTTGTTTGAAAAATAAATGATCTTAATTGTCAAGCTTATACGCAAAAGACAAAATAACGCACTTCAATTTAGTTATCTTCGCTTTACTTGAATGGGTTAAAATTACACTCAAGTGTACATATTGACATTTGCCACGCCAAATTAAGCGTTGAAGCAAAATAAAACAACTTTTTTTCTTATTCTCTTGTCTCATTTTCGGAACAGCATTTTTAACCCAACCGTGGACAGGAGCATGTCAACATGATACTTTTGTCTTGAGTTCAGTAACCAGGAAAAATGGCGATCATTTTGGACGATTTCTCGGAATAATGCACCGGGTGCCTTATATCATGACCAGTAAA
Source organism: Micrasema longulum (assembly GCF_059751315.1). Lineage (NCBI taxonomy): Eukaryota > Metazoa > Arthropoda > Insecta > Trichoptera > Brachycentridae > Micrasema > Micrasema longulum. Next base: position 136,951 of record NW_028278654.1, read on the forward strand.
GAATAATACAAATAAAAAATAAACGATCTGTTTATTTTATATTTTTTTTTCTAAAATATTTTATTTGGTATGTTTCAAATTCCTTATCAAGCTTATCGTGCAAGAGATCTCGGGTCTAATCTCGACATGGTTGACTTGAATTATTTATTTTAAAAGGTGTTTTTACTCTAGAATATTTCATAGTCCCTGGACTGACACCTGAAGCGGAGGACTGATCATCTTATTGTCATAACAAAATTATTAAGAAACGCTGAGATTGGTGAACAATGCAGTGCCCTATGCGTCACTGGATAAGAAAAGGGAAATGATAACAGTACTAAATGCAAAATACAATCAATGTACTTGATGAGACTTACCTATTTTCAACTCCTGGGGTCTAACGTTCGAATACTATCCTAAAAAAAAATAAAAAATGTGGAGACAATCCGTGATTTGGGAATCACCTTTGATTCAAAGTTTATGCTTGATTTCACATAACTAATCTAAAAAATAAATCATTAAAAATTTTGGGATTCATCCATAGGACAACAAAACCATCAATCTTCAATAAAATTATACAACTCTCTAGTAAGAAGTAAAATGGAATACGGATCAACCATTTGGAATCCACATTACAATAAGTATATATGTGTTGTTGAATCTGTACCAAAAAAAATAGACTTTTATCACAGAAATGTCAATTGGGTTCCACACTAATTAATTATGAAAAGAGACTCCAATACTTGAACTCCATAACTTTAGAAACTAGAAGAAAGGTAAATGACTTGTTATATTTATATATGATTGTAAATGGTAGATTGGAAAGTACAAGCTGTTTAAGTACGATATAAAATTGTGTTCCTAATGGTCATACCTTAAGGAACCGTAAATCATTTCACATAGATTAATTTAAGAATAATGTGTCCTTCTTCAATTCAGTGTCAAGAATGTGCAGATTATACAACACCATTGAAAACCTAGAGATCGACATTTTTGACGCTGGATTGTTTAGGTTTTAGAAGTGTATACAAAATTCGTTTTTATATTGATATATTAATTTTGTACATTCAATTTTGATGGATCACCTTACTGGTTTTGTTTTGGTGCAAATTATGTTAATTGTTTTCATTAGTATTTTACAAATTGTTTTTATTAGTTTTATATTAATGAATGTTTTTTTTAAATAATTTAATTTTGACAATTTTTATTGTTAATTTTATATTTTACGTATTTTATTCATGTTTATTTTATTATTAATTCGTAAATTTTTAACATTTGATTTTCAATTTTTTCGATAGTTTATATTCAATTCAATCGTTTATTTGCTTATTTAAATATGTATTTAGTTAGTGTTTACATGTAACTGATGAAAAATAAGTAGTGTCTATTTTTATTTATTGTTTCAGTATTCATTTTATTTGGGATTTTTACAGCTATTACATAAACAAAATAAGTAGAAAAATCTTAACAATGCTAAAGCCAATTAAAAAAATCCACTGTAAATATAATGACACATAATATATAAGAAAATAAGTTTAGTAATTGTATTTGTGTGACGTTTGTATTCATGTGTATGTGAATGTGTGTATGCGTGAATGAATGAAGGAGAGGATACATGTGCGTGTGGGAATGAATGAGGGAGAGGGTGCGTGTATGTGGGTGCGTAAGTATAAAAAAATAATTGTTTAAAACTTGTAAATTGTATTAAAAATGGTACAATAAAGAGCTTAGTAAAAAGTTAGAAACCTTTTTGCTAAAATTCAAATGACGAAATTATATAAATTGTGTTTTTTTTTAAGTATGTTAAATTTCAAAACCGTATTCTGAAAAAAGAAAAAAGCATTTTATTTTATAGTTTAACTGATACACATCGAATGAATAATGTGCGACGAGTCCTATACAATACGAGTACGGTAGGTAACCACAAAATGCAGTAAATACGAAATAATGACAACAATAAAATAAGGTTTGACAATACGCGAACGTTGATTCAAAACGAACACAAAAATGCATATCATATGCACCTACATAATATATAAATAAGGATAGCATATAAGTTTAATAGAAATGATTCGGATTATAAAAATCAGGTGTCACAAATAGTTGGCCCGCAGTACGGGGATACATAATTATATTAAAAGATGTTCTCACTATAAAACTTATATTTGTTCAGGGATAGAGAGCAACGGAGAGGAGAAAGCGGACAAATACAATTTATTACCTATGGCAGTTTTGATAAATTTAAAATTTTTGGTAAATATATCTATGTCGTTAAATTTCCTGTTATACGTATCCATAATACGGTTAATCGTAGCGTTTTTTGACGAATTTGTTTTGCATTTAGGTATGTGGAAAAGTTGTGTATAACGCGTTTGTCTCTGTGGTACCTTAAGATGAATGCGGGTAACCGATTCGGGGGAATCTAATTTATCAGATATTATGTTGGTGAGTAACACTATATCAGCCGTGGTTCGTCTATCAGCGAGAGTTTGAATATTATGAAAAATGCACGCTTGGCGATAATCTGGGAAATTGAGATGTAGTCTACGGTTTAAGTTTTTTATAAACATTTTTTGAATTCTTTCAATTTTGCAGTAATGAATTATTATGTGTGTATTATGTATTTTTTTTTCATTGTTTGTAAACCAAATAAATAAATAAATAGACCTCGGGTCTGATCTGATTGGCCGCCCTTGTTCTATGTTGTCCGCCCTGGTGGCCTCCGTGGGTAATAAAAAAAATTTAAAAAATATATTACAATATTTTTAGTTTGTCTAAATGTTTGTTGACAAAACACTGGATTTTACCCCCTAGAGAGTCAATTATAATTACAAACTGCAATATAGATGGAGAAAATGAAATAATTCAATCAGATGAATCTCTACTCGATAGTAATGGTTTTAGCTCTTAACTTCAAAAATACGGATGTTAAAATATAGGCAAATTGGTGAATGTTACACAGTGCGAAAAGTTGCCAATGACAGGTCAAGAGCCATGTAAATGCCTAGACTTCCATATTTCATGTCGTAAGCTCTGTAAATGTCTAGACTCCTATATTTCCTTTAAGATATTTTTTTAGCTTTTTTATTTTTTTATTTTATATCTACATAAATACATGAAATATACATAAATCGATTTCTTTGTGTGTGAAAATATATTTTAGACATTGGTTGTGAAGGTTAGTGAGAGTGTGAGTGTGTGGGTGGACATTCGAGTGTACATTTTTTGCACAAGTGTCAAAAAGATTTGAAATATAAAAGATTAGATATAAAATAAGATTTTATAAATATGAAATTGAGAAAATCACGTATAAGAGTAAAATGTGTGTTTAAAAATGGGTATTTTAAATGTTTATTTATTATAATCAAAGGGACTAATAAGGGAAAAGTTCAAAGTTTACTCACGAGCTAAACGTATAAGTGGAGAGTTTAAGGCATAGTTCGTACGAACTGCTAGCACATTTCATGAAAACTCTGAGATAAGAGCTGGGTTATTAAGGCGTCCACTTAGTATGCCATGAAAAACCCCCATGTCCAATAGCAGAGGGCGATATTCTATTTGATATTCTTTAAAATCTTTTTTAATATATTAGCTATCTTTCTTTCATGAATGAATGAAGATTTTTTGTATCTTAGTAACTCTTTCCAGAAATATTTAATCTGGTTTATTTTCATTCCAGTTGTGTGTGGGAAATTATATTTTATAACAGTATGAGATAGTTTTCCGGAATATACTTTATTGTACACGGTAAGACAAAATTCTAAATCGGTTTACAATTTAAATCAAACAACAAAGATTTCAATGTTGATAAACGAAGGAAAAGTTTTTTGTACATTTATAATTTTTCAAATATTTTATTAAAAAGAGAGCATATTAAACAAACAACAATATGGGAAATATACTAGAAAAATACAAAAAAACTGAATTATTAGATAAATCAGGCATTAACAAGTGAACTTATCACGATTGCAATTCATTTTATAATGGAAAAATCATCACGAACCTAAAAACTAGAGTTAAACAACATAACAGATGAGTTTGCAGAACATATTTTTACAAATAATCACACATTTAACTTTGAAAAGTAAAAGCACACTCATTAACTTAGAAATATTAGAAATCAGAAAGGTTATAAATCACAATTTAAATATGTTTAATAACCAAATAAATTTAAGTAATAGTCCTGTTTGAATATGTTCCCCCTCTCAAAATTCACACACGAACCATCAGTTTCTACCTCCTCTCTTCTTCCTCAGTCACACCCACTCTGCACTCACTGCGTAAATTTTGCTTTTTAATTAACCCCAAATAAGGTATAGTATTTACCAAAACTAGCTGTTTTAAAAAAAATATAAAGTGGCTTACGCTTTTTCACCTTTACTGGCTTAAAGTAAGATTTCGGAATTCAATTAGATGGAACACAATACCAGTGCTTAATGCTTTATCAAATGTCTACATATATATTAAAAGATTTACCGAAGATTATTACTTGTATATTTTATTAATTTAAAACATCAATTACAAAAAATAAGTACATTGGCAGACTTATTACTAAAAGCAAACCAAAAAACAAACTGGTCAAAAGAAGAGTTTGTCAAAAATTTGTACTTAAAAACAAAATACATTTCAAAAGGTACATACGTACAAAAATTACCTAATTAATTAAGGACAGCTGTTTTTTAATAAGGAGGACGACGAAGGCTTAGACAAAGTTGATAAACTCAAACAAAAGTACATTATGTTATACATATTGAAGTATGAGGAATGTGGAATCAGGTTAGTTTGGAAGGAAAGAAGAAGATGCACCAGGAAAAAAATCGTTAAAACCAACTGTGTTTATATATAGTAAAAAGTACATATGTTAGCTGGTTTAAGAAACCCTTTAAAACTATTCCTTTACTACTACGTATTAGCTACTAATAGATAGCATGTGTTCTATCAGAACATTGTTTTTATATTTTTATGCAACTTCTATGGTGAAGGTGTACATATAATGGGATTTGCATGTTAGTGCATTGACGATGTGACGGGTACGTCTCGAAACAGAAGGAAGAATAGAATAAGATGGATTTTCAAGCATAGGAAAAATGGCGATCATAAAAATGATCATTAGGAAAATCCGTAATCCGTATCATAATTAATATTCGATTTTTTGATAATTGATTTACTTTTCACAGACTTTATTGAGACATTGAAAAGTGCTTATATACAAAAATATACCTTTATTTATAAAATTGCTATTCTATAAATATTAACAATAGAAACTGCTAACATAGAGAAACATTTTGTTTTTTTTTGCAAAGCAAGCTGTATGTTTAAAATATATACAGGTTAATAAGGTACGCAATTTTTTGCCACCGTGTAGGTGTTTTTATTTTATGCCGATGTAACGATGCTGTTCTATATAACAAGCATTCCGAATAATAAGCGTTTCCGGTCCATCTCTTAAAATCCATTCTGATACTGGGTGTCACGGAACGTCCATTATAATTTCAAAAACCACCAGAAAATCAATGTAATTCGAAAATCGACTGAATTTTCAAGAATACCATTAATAAAATAATTCTTTTTTTTTTTTGCTTATTTTGTGCATAATATCTGATTCTTAATCAGGTATTGAATGTATTAAACAACAAGAAAAAAAACGCCAACCATATCTATAAAATAATGTATTTTTATTGAATAAATGAAAGGGTATTGTAGCGTCTACATACTGTTATTATCGTTTCCCTATCCACACCTAGTTGCACTAGAATGCTAATACATTCAAAACCTATCTGGATCATCGGTTGCATAAAGATAAGGCGATCAATCTTACGCTTTAAGTGCCAGTCCAGAAACAATAAAATACTGTAAAACAATAAAATAACTAGAAAAGTCTGCACTATAATTTAGTTTTTACTGAAAATATTTTATAAAGCTACTTTTTTGTGAAGGGCGTGGTCCAATAATAATCCAAACACGTCTCGCAGCTACAGAGCGCATAGACGCGAATAAATCTAGTCCTGGTTGTTGATCGACGCCCGACGGTTGGAATCCTAGAAGCGTTTAACGATTTTTTTTGTTTTTTTTCAAGAAAAAAACAGTCATTACTTAAAAAATTCAACGTTCCTAAATAAACTTAAATTGTGACCACTGATAGTTTTTTTTATTACAGAATAAAAAGAAAAAAAAAAACATTCATGTGATAAGTCACTCCGTATCACTGCATTTGTAAAAATAAAAAAAAATACAATAGGAACGAAACAATACATACATATGAAAAAAAAACGTTTTTTGTTAATTCCGTCTTAAGAAAACCTTTTCGTCAACGGATCCACATGGTGACTCCAAATTAATGAAATAATTTGAAAATAAAAAACAGTAAATCTAGAAGCTAGGTTACCAAACATCTTGCAGCTACAAAGCGCATGGATAAATGGGGTTCACATCAACCCTTACCGGCACCCAATAGTGCATAGTGCACTGCGGTATTAAACCGAATGCAGCGTATCTCGATAATCTGTTACAGGATGGTAAAGTAATCAGTCCTACGCTTCCCAGTGGATGGACAATAACATACTTTAGTATAAAACCACCTTTAAAAACAAATATTTCAAGCTTCATAGAATCTAACCCGGGAACTTAAGCACTGTAATGTAAGCGAACGCAATTCTAGCAAATTAATTATTTCATTAAATTTAGGCGCAAAAAATAAACGAAGAACAAAGTAGTAATGCTTACTGAGAATTTATGATTAAAAAAAAACAGTATTCGACTAAATAAATCACTGTTTTTGAATATTTTGAAGAAGCAATAATTTAAATGAATGTACTCGTATATTATGTTGCTTTCAAGGAATTACGCCCATTTTCCATCGGCTTCTAGTCTTAATTGCTTCGTTTTGTTTTATGTTACACTTTATTCCATTTTATGGACATGCTTAAAAACTTGATCATAATGATTTACTTATTTTTTCAAAGTTGTGGTTTTATCCTATGCGCCAAAATAAAAATACAGTCATTCAAAAGTAAGTAGGTCAATCCAACTCCCTTTTTTCTGTCTTCATTAATAGCTGCCGTTAATACATTAATGCGTTCCTGTATTCTTCTTTTTGGGGGACAATATTCGCTTAATCCACATTTTCTAACCTCACATTCTCACTTCTTACAACCACATCCTGTCATTCTTTCTTGGCGCTTGGATGAACCTCGTTTTATTTTTATTTATTTTTTTATTTTATTGAATCAACTACATGTAAAAGTTTTATAAATATTGTTTCCGCAATTTGTTTCCGAAATAAACGTTTATTAAGTCAACAGATATTTATTTAAAAAATAAATAAAACATTTTTTTTTAACCGCTATTTTTTAATTTTCCACCGACCGGTTTCAAAGCAAACAAGCTCCTTCGTCAAGGTTTACGTAACTAATGAATTGATTCCTTTTTTATTTTTATCATGTTCACTAAATACTACACGTGGACCCAATAAATCAAGTCCTTTTTTCCTTACATGGGTGGTAATTTGATATCACTATTTTCGAAGTTAGACAGGAGAGGACTTTTATAAATATTATTATTATTGTATTCTTATTATTGCCTGGTCACAGTGGCGAGAGTCTTGCGGAGCGGAGCTAACATAAGAATTTTTCTTTTTTTCAAGTTTAAAAATGAGCGCCAAATGCAAAATAAAATGGCAAAGGTTTATACGATTTTTAAAAAAAAACTTGGTTTACAAGACATTGAGAAAAATAAACTTTTAAATAAAAAGGAACTAGCTCGATATAAATTGCCTATCCTGTTGTGTATAATCTTAAATGGTTTTCATCCATATTAGTAGTAGTTTTATTAATAATTAAAGCATTAACTTTGAGGTCAAACATTTTACTAAATGATATAAAACATTTGTATATGTATAACTGACAAAGAGACGAGTACGTTTCGAAACCAGTAGACATAGAAAAGTCGGTAAGTAGTTATTTACAAATATTTAATAACATTTATTAAATTATCGCTTGAAATTCAGTATTTAACCAAAATCTACCGTTTATTTTTTCCCTGCATGCATTATTTTTCGTGATTAATTATCTTGGAATTAGAACCTTTATATCAAAGTTTACTAAACAGAAACGTAGGTGATGTGAACTGCCTTCAGATCTCAAATTAACATCCGTCTTTTATATCCTGTACTCTTCACTTGGCAATGTTATTAGTACCGACAATACCATCCAACCTACTGGTAAAATACTTGTATCTACTTTTTTTTCCTGAATGTTCTACCGTTGACTAAAAATAATAAAATATGGTATTTTTTTAAGTACCAATTAGTTATGCCTTGACCCTTAAAAAATAATAAACATGATTTTACTACGTTCTACTCCCAATAAATCATTTTCAGTTAATCAATTAAAATTTCTTTGCCGCATCCAGCGTCAGGAGTTTTGCGTCATTTCCGTCCCAAAAATACTCGTATCATTTCTCCATTGTTTTATTACGGGGATCGAGAATAGCCGCATCCAATATGAATGAATTCAGCGGGAATCCACTGGCCGTGTTATTATTTCTCGCATCCGCCTGAATGGACATTTTTCAGCGCGTCGGCGTCGCGTCGAGGCGAATCTCGGGCTTCGTGAAAAATGGCGACGACGCGTTTCCGGCCATGTTTCAGGACAGATTTTAAACAAAGAAACTGACGCGATATAAAGTGAAAGCGGAAGTCTTTAATTGTTTGCACTTCTAATTGTGTTTGTGAGATTGATATTAGTTTTTTAACATGCTTCTAACATTAAACATTTTTTCCGGTTTATTATAATTCTACACAATATTTTTTATTTTTTAGGTTAATGTCAATTCTTCAAATATTTTCCATAATCAATTTTCTTCCTGACTTGAATATTTTAAAAACTTCGTTTTATAACTATCACATTACATTTGTTTACATATATGTATCAGGAGCGTGCGGTAAAATTTTCTATTATGGACGCAGTCATTTGATACTAGGTACACACATAGGTAAAATTTGTGCCTACTACTAACAGAGAAATTCACATTATGTGCCTTAAAAATAAACTAAAAGGCAATTTTATGGCATAATTTAAGCATAAAAGAGTAATATATCATGATTTTATTTTATAATTCCATCATGTCAACCGATTTAAGTGTTTAATTTATTATAAAACCGTCACAATGCAAAAACAAAAAAAAACTGAAAATGTTTGTAAGATTTGATTCCACAGATACTAAAGATCGCTATTTGCGCATGCGTGGACTTGTGAAATTCTGATATAAAATACAAAGCGCAGTATATTTTATACCAGTTCGCGCATAACTGCGCAGTCGGAAAGTTGTGTTTGGGGTATTTTTTTGGAAGTTATTAATGAATGAACATCGATCCCATTTCAAATGGCTTCGATTAAAACAACAAGCCATTAACAGAATATTGAATGTAGTTATTTAAACAATTAATTAACTTATAGCTGATTTTATTAAATAAAAAGAAAATAAATCGGTACTAATTGTTTAAGGGTAAAATTTTTAGGAAAGCGTTGGTTTCGTATGGATGGACCGCACATGATATGTATGTCTATATATATATATATATATACATAAGTATCTCTGTTAAAGCATAAAAAAATGTGTGTGTATTTGAACTCTTTCTGATGATGAAAAAATTCTGATGAAAGAAAGAAAGTGAAGAAAAATCCGCCTTGTGATTGGTTGGCCCATTCGCCTACTATACTCGAGATCCCGGGCTTGATTCCGAGAAGGTACCCAGTCGCTAGCAGCCGCATTGTCCTCGTTTGAACAAGTACGAAGAGAACCTTGTGACAATAGCGATTTGCTTAACGTGAACGTGTCGCTACCAAAATAAAAATTCTGCTGAAATTGGCGGCTGATAGAATCCTTTTTATCATTGAGTTCATATTTTAACAATTCCAATATATCTAAGTAAAAAATTAATAATTTTCGTGACTTCGCTCGAAACAAACGCTGTCGTGTTTTCATTTTCGCAGCGCTCACGAGTAGACTGCGGCCGAATTTTTGTCTTGTCCCATCATTCTGTCCTGCGTGGTTGAGGCTGTTCACGGAGCTGGTCTAAGACAATGTCATATCTATTGTACCATCCACATATAAGCGGCTGGTGTCCAGGACCTTCTGCACAGAATAATTAAACTCGTTAAGGAAAATCAAGATCTGAATGATGAAGTTCAGTAGTTTTTTAATTTATTTTTATTCGTAATAGACTATAAAACTAAACAAAAACATTTTTTTTTAATGTTCGTGTATCGTATTGTCTGTTTGGTCAGCTCAATACCTTTCAGGCATTGTACACTGATAAAAGCGATAGTTAGAATTTTGAGGACTGTTTGAAAATTCAACGATATTTGAGTATGTCCAAATGCTTGTAGACTGGCTGAATTTCCTCTTTAAGAGTTATTCATATTTAAATTTGTTTCAACGCAGGGGAAAAAAATATTTTTGAGAAGGGAATATGGAAGTCTAGGCTTATGATCTGTCATTGGCTGGTTTAAGTGGCCACTTTACACACTGTGTAACACTCACCATTTTGCCCATGTTTCAACATCCACATTTCCTCCTTAGTTGTTGTGTAGATTCGATTATTTACTCTTTTCACAAAAGTGTTATTATCTCAGTTTCACTTGTCTGTTGCTGGCTGCTTTTTGCATAACTACGTTCAATTGTTTTGCCGTGTTATTTACTTAGGCTACTTTGAAAAATCACATTTCAATTTCCATTTAACAATAAACCCGCCAATGTTCAAATGTGCATGCACAAAAATATAAATAAATTCAAAAATACTGGAAATTCTTAGTTTACACATTTAAGGACTAGTTGCCTAAAAAAAAACTGAATCAAATCAATGTTACGATTTAGTCAAAATGGCCATAATGGTCGTTATATATAATTTTTTTCTCATGAAGGTTGATTTTGCATAATCCGAACAGTCATAAAACTTTTAACTTTTTAAACCCTATCTTTTTGTGGTGCAAGGGGTTACTAATATAACCCTTTGACATACGTGGGTGAATTATTTCATTGAAACTGCGGAATAATTTTCAAATCAGATATAAATGCCACTTACATACAAACTTGCAAATGAAATATTTAATACCGCGTATCGTGATGACAGCATAGGTACCAAGGTTTAGAGTCTGGTGTATGTGAAAATGATGCTAAATCAGATTTTGATGCTAAAATGCATTAGATTTGGAAAGCTAGTGGGTTTTGGGCCTAAAACAATTAATAAAATTAATTTGAAAAAAGAGGAATATTTTTATCATTTTAAAATCTTTTTTAACAATAATAATTGCCGGACTTACTCCCATATCAAAGGAAATAAATTAAAAATTCATGTTTTTATTTCTTTATAATACTTGTTTTTTAAATCATTGGTTTTGTCTACTTCATTATGTATTAAATCAAGATTGAAATGTCACCATCTAAATGTTTAAGTTGTTTTTTCTCCTTCTTCCTTTCTTTCAATCACTTCTTTACTCCTCTCATCATAGTAAAGCCTTTTTTTTGTTAATTTTCGTTTTAAATTTTAGTACACAATTATAAAATTCTTTATATGAATATGCATATTCCTAGAATATGTCTATGTAATTTTCTCAAACTGAACGGTTTGGGTAGATAGGAAGAAATTGCCTTGATACAATATGCCCCTGTTTATATGTATATAAATTGTATATGTTTATAAAGTGTTAAATAAATAAATGTATCTACATGTATGCAGTATGCTTCTTTGGTTTCTACATGTCTTAAAAAATATATTACAATATGTTGTTGTTTATTTTTAAAATAATTACTATGTTTGTGCCTGCACCTGTTTTTTTTTGTAAATATTCCCTGGGCGTATTGTAAAATGAAATAAATAAATAAATATTTACCCTTTTTTGTATAAGCATTTTTAAAACTATTTCTCGAACTTCCACTTTATTTTTTAATATTTTTTTTAAATACCTCATTTCTCAAATGAGCATCCCACTAGATAATTATTGCAAATCAACTGTGAATTCTAATTTAAAATTATTGATAAAACTACTGTAAATTAACTTGGATTTACGATGCAAGTGTTGATGGATGCAGAAAACCAGGAAGGCCGAGGAAGACACGATCAAGTCCATCAAATACTTGAAGATGGACATGTCAAAAGTAGGAATAATCGGCGTGCGTGCATGAGAAGATGTATGAATGTGGAGGAAGCGACGTTTGTATGCAAAGATAGAGTGATATGGCGTTCTATCCTCTCTGCCTTATCCTACGGGGAATCAGCGTGATGGTTTGTTTGTGTATATTTAAAATAAAGTAAAAACTAATATAAGTTAAAATAAAATTTGAAGGAATAAGTCCATGTTTTTTCATGAAAAAATACATATTTAGTTTCTGTAAAATCACAAAAAATAATAATTTGGCTACCGGTTTCGGAACATGGCTGTTTCTTTGTCAAGGCTTCAAATAAACTCATCATCATTATCATTCCCTTTCTGCACCCAATGGTGCATAGGGCACTGCATTGGTACACCAACTGCAGTGTAACTTGATCATTTTTGTTACTTAACGATAAGATGATCAGTCTTACGCTTCTGGTACCAGTCCACGGACTATGAAATATTCTAGTGTAAAAACAAATTTTTCAATAAATATTTCATGTTAACTGTGTCGGGAATTGAGCCCGAGAGCTCTTGCTTGGTACTCAAATAATCAAATAGCAAGTAGATACCTAAAATAAAATGTTGCGTTGTACACTTTTTGTTTAAATGTTTTTTAATGTATTCATAATAATATACACATTGTAATTAGCAGTTGCTGTATTGTAAAAGTAAATTTCAAATAAATAAATACATTTGCTACAGTATTATGATATGTTTAGTATTTTTATCCTTGACAATTGAACAGACGTGTTTTAAAGTCGATTGGCATATGAAATGTATTAATAATTTTACCCGAAATAAATAAATAATATTTTGAGTTTGTCCAAATTTTTGTAGACAAGGACTGGATTCAACTCTCTGGAGAGCTGTTTATATCAACATATTACAACAGAGATGAAGAACATTTAAGAGAAGGTAATACAGAAGTCTGAGCGTCTACAAGGCTTCTGACCTGTAAATGGCTGGTTTAATTTCACAAACATCAACAGATGAAAGAATTGATGGAATATAGATGTGCAAATATGGGCAGAATGGTGAATGTTACACAGTGGGCAAAGTGGCCACTCAAACCAGCCATTGACAGGTCATAAGCCCTGTAGATGCCTACTTATCTGAAATGTTCTTCATCTCTGTTGTAATATGTTAAAAAATATATTATATTAATGAACTAATAGGAGTTAATTATAAAAACTACCGAAAATTTATTAGATTAAAGTTTATACTGTAAATCCATCCTCAAAATAATGTGAATTCACAGTAACACTCGAGGACCTATTGTGAACAAAGAGATATTAATTGTACTATGCGTTTTTTGAAATTGATGTATTAAGTTTGTTTTTGTCTGAATATGACAATTTTAAACTCATTTTATCTAAACAGACTGTCTTAATCAAAAAACAAATTATTCAAATAAAAATCAAGTAATATATCCATTAATCAAAGTGGATTGTGGGACAGCGGTTTATTTTCTTTTTGACCGGATGTTGGAACTTGGTAGAGCAAAATAAACAGACGGGACATCTTGGTCCGGACGGGACATTTGCACGCTACTGCATACTGCACTATTATGCACTTATTTATATGCGTTTATGCATACTTCGGTTTGTGCATAACCTCTTCCATTCATTAACGAGATATGCTAAAATTACCGGGAGAGGAGAAATTTCGGAATCAAACCAAAATAACAGCCGTAAATCGTGTTCTCAGAAACAGTTTTGAGAAAATCACAAGGAATTTGAAAGGTTACGTAAAAAAATAAATACTCGTATTACAGCGTGGTGGTTAAAAGAAAATTTCGTTCACTTTAGGGCACAAATTAACTATATGCCAGTTTTATTTGTAATTTTATTTCTGTATAAAAGTTCGGAGTAATTTAAATTTTATAAAGAACAATCTCTCACCTAAAACAATGCTTTAAAAACCACACAAAATTTACAGAAATATTTTGTATTTACATCAAAATATTAGTAAGTAAACGATTATTCTTTTCTTTTTTAATATTAAGTTCACAGATTGTTTGAATGTTTTTATTTTCTTCTTTAATATTAAGTTCACAGATTGTTTAAATGTTTTCTTTCCTTTTTTAATATTAAGTTCAAAGATTGTTAAAATTTGTTTAAATGTATATTTATTTATTTTATTTATTTATTTTATTTATTTGGATAACCAACAGCTATATTATATCATATTTATATAACAAAACAAATAACAAATAAGCCAATTACAGGTTTTCACAAGTAGCATCACAGTAAGTTAAAAAAGATTCTCGAACATAAAATGAATAGTAATTAAATGTAAATTTAAAAGAAAAGAAAAAAAAATACTACGAGTTATTTTGAAAGCAAACGCCGCACGTTATTAAGATTATTTTCAAATAAATCTATGTTAAATGATTTATTTAGTACATTAAAATTATTAAAAGTTCGCCATAAATATGAATTTTGCCTATAATTAGATGAAACAAGAGGTATGTGAAGAAGAGGGTTATTTCTTAAAACTTTGGAAGGAACATTGATAGAAAGTTTGCAAAGTAGTTCAGGACAGTCAATTGAACCAGAGGCAATTTTAAGTAAATAAATTATATCCGCTATTTCACGACGCTTTTGCAGAGGCAGTAGGTGATGTTTTTTACATATATGAATATACTGGTCAGATTTAAACTCAAGTTTCAACCGGAAACACATGAACTTTACGAATTTTTTTTGAATATTTTCAATGCGTGATATCTGCACATTGTACATAGGATTCCATATTTGTGATGCATATTCTAAGTTGCTTCGCACTAATGTACAGTAAAGGATTTTAAGTGTCTTTGCCATAGTGAACGACGTAGAGCTACGCATAAGAAAGCCAAGCGCACGCGATGACTTTTTTATGATGCTGTCAACATGGGCGTCAAAAAGTAATTTACTATCATGGAAGACACCTAGATCCTTTACACATAATGAGCGTTGGAGGTTTTGACCCTTAAGCACATAGTTAGTACGTAAAAATTTTACTTTGCGACTAAATGTAATAACTGAACACTTAAAAGGATTAAGGTCCAAGCAGTTGGAGTTGCAGTAACCCTCTAGACGGTCGAGATCTGACTGCAGATCAAAAACGTCAGCTGGGGTCTTGATTGTTGCAAAAATTTTCATGTCGTCAGCAAAACAAAGCAAACGCGAAGAGGTAAAGCATTTATCAATGTCGTTAACAAAAATTAAGAAGAGCAAAGGTCCCAGAAGAGACCCTTGAGGCACCCCGCTGGGGACCCGTACCCAACTAGAAATAAAATTATTAACCACTACCGCTTGCGACCTGTTGTCTATATAAGATGAAAACCATCTGAAGAGGTCACCTCTAATACCGATTTTAGTTAATTTTTTTAATAGTATTTTTTAATTTTTTATACTATGTATTGTTACAAGAAATGTACTATTTTTTTTATGTACCGTCCCAAATGAGTTTTCTCGTACAACTCCTGGGAATATAATATCATGATATTCATGTCTTATATGTTTTATTAATAAATAAAAAAAAAATAAAAAAAATAATATATATATTTTTTAAATGATAACAGTCAGCCGTGGCCAACTGCTACATACAATTTTAACAGACGAAAATGACCACAATTTTTAACATCGGTACTACGATAATAATACCCGTATGCAGAGACAAACCTTAAGGTGAGGAAAATACATCCTATTGTCTTCACCTTCGGGTTATTTTTTGCATATGAGATTAGAATGTACATTCCTCACCTTAAGTTTTGTCTCTGCATACGAGTATAAGGCTCAAATTCATGTAAGCGAGTATAGGGACTTACGCAATGAATCAATTCTAGACTTTTAATATCAAAGAAGATTAAATATTTATCATGAAAAATAATCCTTTTTTATTTTTTTTATTCCTGGTGCTAACATGTATGGGAGCAAAGTACTGAATTATAATAACAAAGTTAAACGTAGGCTGAATGCTGTCGAAATGCAAGATTTAAGGCGAATGTGTGGTGAAACTATGCACGATAGGTTCAGAAATGTCAAGATCTGTACATTATGTAAGGCTGAGATAAGCATTATCGACAAAATTCATAAAGGAGTTCTGCAATGGTTTGGACATGCACAACAAATAGACAGCAAAAAAACACCTAAAAATATGTACTTTTAAAATGTTGATGGATGCAGAAATGGCGTCACCAAATCGAACAAATATTGAAGATGGACATGACGTCAAAATTCGGAATAATCGGTGCGCGTGCATAAGATTTTATGGAAAAACGGTGTGATGGTATGTTGTTGTCGATTTTTCTATATGAATATGTATTATATTTTGCTATAACTAAGCTCTTTGAGCTACGTGTTAACGCAGCTGTCTTTTTGTTATCAATGCATTTTAGTTTCGTGTGTATTTGTTATCCAATATTATTAATTACGCGTATAGAATATTGTGTTAATCTTGTTGCATATCAAACACTCCTGCATCGTGTACATACACTTGTACAGAGTACAGCATCCGGTCAGAACTGTTCATTATGATTCAAAAATAGATATCATTCTGCTTTGTCGTCCAACGAAATATAATGAATGGCCGATTCAAGAATGGCGGCATACTGTCATCTGCTGGGCCTTTACTTACCTTTCAAAATATTAAAAAACTGATTTTATATTATTAACATATACATACATATATTTTTAGTGCATTGTAATTTGTTTCTTTCAGTTCGTGCTTATTAAAAAGATCGTAACGTAAAACAGGAAAAAATGTTATTTTTTAAAATCGCTTATAGGCATACAGCATATTTAATCAGTTTTATGTTACAGCACGTATAAACGTACAGACATAATGGAAACTACACATTTTTATGTATTTTAATGTAAGAAGCAAACAATTGACTTATTTTATTAGCAATTTAGCTTAAGTAATTCAGCTGTCATTTGTTTATTTATCCCAGTTGATTTTTTTTATTTCTGAAGAAGTATATCAATTTGAAAAATATTTTTAAAAAGTCAGATAAAGGTCGGTTAGATCAATTTCTAAAGTGACTAATTTGTCAAAGTACCGTTTACGTTAATTGTTTCAATTGTCTGTTTAAATGTTTATGAAATATTTAAATTATGTTTTCGTCATTGTTTTATAATTTTAATCTAAGCGTTCCTTACTCACTTTGGCGAAAGAAATGCGAACCTGAATTTATTTGCTTTTACATTATTTCACACTTCTTCATATGCGACATAATATGTTGACTTTTTGTTGTTGTTTTTTTTAAATCAGTAATACCAACATGTTATGATCAACCATTCTTTAGAATTGTATTGTCTCGAAATAAAAAGAGACAAAATGAAATAAAGCTATGTTCAACCGTAGTACTCGAGCAAGAGACAAAATGAAACTAAATTAATGATTAAAACTTTAACAAGAAATCAACAGATGCCACCTATGAAGCAGCATCATACAATGTGGTAAAATTACTACTCTTTGCAAGCTTCAATATTATAATTATTATGATAGCAAACAAGTTCTATTTTTTTCAAATATTTCCATGGTTTGATTATAATGCGTATTTTTCTTTTACTTTTGTAAATATATCGTATCGGAAAAATAATAACTTTTTAAATCGCACTAGGGAAATATCAGGTTTTTTTAAAAGTATTAAAGATCTATGAAATACCGTGTGTTAGTATTAGAAGCAAAAATAATATTTTGAATTTTGTAAGCTAAAAGTTTTAAAAAATAACAAGAAACATATGCAATCGTTTTCAAGCTATAAATAACATAATTCAAAAAGAAAAAGTTCGATAACTCAACTAAATCCATATTCAAGGAGTTAACCTACCAACAACCAAAAATAAACAAACAAACAAACAAACCATCACGCCGTTTTCCCGTGAGGGTAAGCAGAGAGGATAGAACACCACATCATTCTATCTTTGCACACAGATCTCAATCCCTTTACATTCATATATATTCTTATGCACGCACGCCGATTATTCCGACTATTAACATGTGCATCTTGAAGTATTATTCGGATTTGGACATGCCATGTCTATCTCAGTCTTCCTCGATTTCTGCATCCAACAACATTCGCATTGTAAATATTTTTGCGTTCTTTCGCTGTTCATTTGCTCTACATGTCCAAACCAACGCAGAGCTCCCTTCTTGATTTTGTCGATATAACTTATCTCAGCCTTACATAATGTACGGATCTCGACATTTGTGCATGTATCGTACACAGTTTTACCACACATTTGCCTGAGAAATCGCATTTCGGTAGCATTCAGCCTGCTTTCATTCCTATTTTTTCCAAGTCCATACTTCGCTCCCATGCATCAGTGTCGGGACGAACACTCCATAGTGAACTTCCGTATTCCTCAATAATTTATTTCGTCTATGTTAAGATATTGGTCTCCGTAATGCAAAAGATTTTCTACAAGCACGCGAATAAATTCCGAATATATTGTTTTATTTCAGCAGCGGTGCGTTTATTCATTATTATATTCGAGTCAACGGCAAGTTTATGATGCACTTTGTGGTCACAACTATTTGTACCTACTGATGCACGCATGCACGCGCCGAATGTGCAATAGTGCGCATGTTCAATGTCCCATCATTACTGCATATAATCTGTGCATATAATGCATCGTTAAGAAGCTGCACTAAATCTCCAACATTAAACATATAACTCAATAATAATTCCAACATATTTTACAGCGGTTTACTAGCAGTTATAACTTGTTTTACTTGGTACTGCATATTATCGTCAAGTTATTACAAATAAATTAAATAAATAATTAACATCATATCAATATCCATATATTATGTATTCCCAACAGAAACACTTTTTCAATTATGTAATATATCAAATCTACAGTCAAAACTCAATTTCGCAAATCAGAAAGAAAAAAAAAACTAACACTAAACATAATAAAAGCTTTAATTCATTACAATAGAGATAAATAACATACAATCAAAGAAAATATGGAAGTCTAGGTTCATACGGCTTATGACCAAAAAAAAGATCGAATTTAGATGTTCAAACACAGGCAGAATGGTGAATGTTAAAGTTTGTAACGTGGCTACTTAAACCAAGTCAATGACTGGTCAAAAAGCCTTGTTAATTCCTCGAATTCCACATTCCCTTCTATAAAGTTTTCTTCATCCTTGTTTTAAAATATTAATTTAAATAACTCCCAAGAAAGGTTGACTCCAATTCTTGTCTACAAAAATTTACGCAAACTCATAATACTGTTGATAGTAAAACAGATTTTTATATAAAGGAGTTAACTTTTATTTAAATTTACAAAACGCATAAAAACTAATCACAGTCTTTAATAATTTTAAGCTAAAATAAATCACTATCATTGTTGACTACCTTTTTTGCATATTTTCGTATTTCTGAATAATATTTCAACGAAGTTTTAAATACATTTAACTTATTTCATTAAATAAGCATTCATTGTGAAATAATAACACATAGTTTCTAAAAAATGTCAATTGATTTTCAGTTTATCAGTCTTCAATAAAAATGATCTTTGAATAATTTCCAAGGAAAAAATTTTTTTTTTTTTTAAGACCAATTTTTTTTGTTTTTAAGATCCCCGGAGACGCGCCATATAAATATATAAAATATAACTATATCGCTGCCTTAATTCGAAAGGGCCAAAATTCTTAATTTGACTCTCTTCCGTAGCCAATCAATATTTTCAACATGGGTTTTTTGCTGTTTTGAAAAATGAATCTTACTTTCTGTACATCATTAGATGCATTTTTTAAAGCTGCATACATCGAATGATTGTGTTTTGTGCTAATTATCACCCAGAAACATTAAACAAATGGCTGTTGTGAGATTTGGGTCATGTATAATGCATGAGTCTTTTTCTTGTAAAAAAAATATGACCGATTTAAATATTATTTGTGCAATAAAGCAAGTTTTTGATTTGTGTTCGTTTTGAATTTAAGCAGCGATATATCTTGAGAACCCTAGCTTGTTTTATTTTTTAAATATTATTATTCCTCTTTCCTACGTCCTTTCCCAGTGTTCTTCCAATTTCATTACCTAATCCTAAATTCATCAACATTTAATGTGTTTAACCTTACGTTTATATGTGTTTATCTTCTCCACTAAAAAAAAGCTGTTATTTGAAAAATAATAATATGTGTCTAATAAATTGATCGGGTTGTGGTCCCGTGACAAAAGGTCCGTGGTTCGAATCCCACTCTACCCCAACTTGATTCCATTTTCTAATAATGAGTTATTTACAACTCCTTTAAAATGGCCCTCAAAATTAAATATTTTGGTAAATCATAAGAACGCAAATAATTATTTTTTCTTAAAAAAAAAAAATATAATAAAAAAATTGATAATTATTTTAAGTACATTTTATGACCAATCATTTTTTTGGTAGGCTGGAAGATATTTCTTTTAGCAATTAGTCGGCCATAGTGCATATATTTTTGTGCTTGAAGGTTTTAATAAATAAAAAAATAGGTTTGGTGACTATTTTTTATATTTTGATAAAATTATGATGTAAAATAATAATCAAATAAATAAATGTCGATCGTTGTCCTTACATTAAGTTAATACGCGTTACCGGCTTGAATTATATGTCAGACAAGTGCAATAATCTCATTTAAGTACTGTAAAATCTCAACGAATCATTTTTGTTCTGTTTTTGTGACGTATGCCAAAAATAATGATTATTTAAATAACAAAATGATTTAATCAATAATATCATTTATTATAAATTGTAAATCAGGTCAATAACCAGAGTCACAAAGTCCCAGTGTTAAGCTATTTGCAGATGGCGCTAAAATACTAAAGGATAATAAATATGCCATGATAATGAATTTCAATAAATATTATAGTGGTAAATCAACATTAAAACTAATATTTTATGTCAGGAATCCAACTCGGACCTCAAGTCTAGAAGGGGAACGCGTTAGCTAGTCCTAAAAACTGACAGTACTTACGAGTAGTTCAAAAAACGACAAATCTTTAAATTATTTTTAGTTTTTCGTTGTTCGATAATAACACTTACAAAACTTTTTTTGTGTACCATGAAAATATATTTTTGATGTATATTTTGTTTTATTTTTAAACTTGTATTATTATTTCAATTTATAAAAAAATTGCATGTTTGCAATTTTACATTAATTTCTTCTATTTTTTTAACTTTATTTTTTTTTTTAATTTTCTTTTATTTAATTTTATTTCCTTTTATTTAAATTTTATTTAAATCAATATATTACATTTCATTTTATGTTTTTAATGGACCTTTTTATTTTTTTTGTATCATTATATTTTATTTTATAATATTTAATTTAATTTAATTTTATTTTATATTATTTTATTTTATTTTATTTCATCTATTCTTTAGTATTTTATTTTATTTTAAGTTTTATTTTATTTATTTTTTAAATTTTAATTTGGTAATTTGACAATGATTCATACAATTGCTGATTTACGCAGAATAGATGGAATTACATTTAAAATTATTCCTTTTTTCAGGTAAAGAAACAAGATGGCAGCACTTATATTAGAATCCAGTTTGAATCTACATCATAGTAAGATTTTATATATTTTATGACCCCTACGGTCTAGTTGAACTCTAAAAGTAAACTTTAAAAAAATAATATTGAAGCAAAATGTAGAATCTCAAAATAATTGTTTAATGTATAAAGGAATGAAAATGTATGATAAGATAATTGAAAGTATAAACGAATAAATTAATTCAAGAAGACGTGCCATATTTACAGAAGTAATTTTATCGGTATTCCTATTTCCACACCTAATAAGCTAAGAGCACTGTATTGGTACACTAATCGTAGTTTACCTTCATATTTTTTGTTACAAGAACGTAAGATGATCAGTCTTACGCTTCAGGTGCCAGTCCAGGGAATGAAATATTAAAGTGTAAAATCACCTTTTTGAATAAATATTTCATGTCAACCCTGCTGGGAATCGCACTCGCGTGGTAGGCAAACGCGCTAACCACTGCACCACGAGGTTGACAATGTCTCGTATGGTAAATACAAATCTGTGTATTATGTCAAGAAATAAAAAAAATAAAAAAGATGGTGATATGAAATTGATATTTCTGGAAATGTTTTTCTTTGTTATTTTTTAACATTAAATATTAATTAGCAATTTTACCTTTAATATTTCAATATTTTTAATAATTTACTTTGAAGATTTTAATTTTTTGAGTCATTTTCTAGGAGTCGTAATTAACTTATTATTATCAAATTGGGAAGGAGTGGGGTTAGAATATATTTATTTTACTATCACCCAAAGGGCTTTTACATATACAAAGGTTGTACACAATTTTAAATGTAAATACTAGAAACTCAATTATTACTAAAAAAAATTAAGAAAAATCGTTTTTTTAACCTTGAATAAGTTATAGTATTGTCGTAATAAATACTAGAAACTCAATTGTTACTCAAAAATTTAGGGAATAATTTGTTCTTGAAGCTTGAAAAAGTTATGGCAAAATTTATCTATTTTGGGTCGTCGGTGTGTTTGTTCTCGAGAGAGTGAATTCAATAAATGTAATATATATGCTTCCACTTTCCAATATGTTGTATCCCAACTCAACGCAGGGCTTTTGGTCCTATAGACGTTGAGGAACCTTACTATTTTTATGCTATGCGCTTTGTAATTTTTTAATAAATAAAACATTTTGGATCTCAATACAAAATAAATGTTTTAAATATTCCAAGTATGTACATTTTCCATACAATAAAACCTCTGCCGCCAAAAGGTACTTCGGTCCGATGTGCCTTTCTTGCTCGGGATTTTAATGAGATTTAAAAACTTACGCACGAGTGGTCCCGCATTGAAGATACACCCCTGATACAATGTTTTATGATGACACAGAAATGTAGAGAGGGACGCAAGATTCATTGAGAACTTAGAGAGGAAGCGGGAGGGAAAATCGCGTAGGGACCCGTTGTGTATGGACATAAAAGGACCTTTATTTTAAGGTTACGTTTATTTGCGACATGGCGAGATTCAAATGGTTGTTTTAGGGTTTTTCGTTTAATTACAAAATATTTTTCCTACTACTGCTGTGCGCCAGTGGCTAATCGTCAAAGTATGCAATTATTACAGCTTGCCATTATATTTGACTTTCGATAATGCTTTCTAGTAAATATTTTTATTTTATTTTTAAAAATATCTATAAAGTGCGCCCAGCGCCCTGCCCGTTCTCAGTGAACGATGAATCTAGCCGATTACCTCAGCTTATTCCTCCATACAAAAAAAGTACAATATATTTTACATCTTTAACCAAAGTCATTTTTTTTTTACTAAAACAAGCTTGCAGATTACAAGAAGATTCTCTTTTTGCAAACTTGTATTTCAAACAATATTTCCGAAGGACTTTTTTTCTTTGATATGATACCGTTGACATATTTTGTATCACATAGGACATGTGGCGTTTGCAGTGGCCGTTTTTGGCATTATTCATTTAAAAAGAAAACGGTTGGTTTTCAATGTTGACATTTACTGCTGAATGTCATTGTAGTATTTGTTAATAAACTTTTGTTCAAGTTCTGTATTAAAATAGTGTAGAATAAAGTTACGTTTATCGCGTGGTGAATAATACTTGTTGTTTGAGTTGATTTTCACAGAACCACAAAAAAAATGGTCGTTTGTAATTATGTTTCAAACATATTATGTACTTATATGTAGGTACAAATGAATGAACATTTTTGTAGATACCTTTAAAAAAAACACGGCTTGCCACTGCTGCGCGCTATACCTTCAAACTATTATCTCGAAGGAGTAGGTAGAAAATATGAAAGGTACGCGCATCCATTTGTCAAACAATCCTTACATATTTTTCCTTAATACTTGTATTCTTTGCACCAAAATGGGTCAGGAAGAGTAATTTCAGTGGTGAATTACAGCACAGAAACCCAGGCTTGAGAAAACTCACGAAAAAATCTGTCTTCTCGCCGGGAATCGAACCCGGAACCTTCCGTTCGTGAGTTAAGCGTCTTGACCACTTTTCACATGACTTAGGTTGAGAGACATTGAAGTCCTGGTGTCAGCCTTTATACGTGGAAGAGAAGGATGAAATTGAAAAAACAAAAACGAAGATAGGCTGAACGCTGTCAAAGAGCGATCTCTCAGACGTATTTGTGGTAAAACTATGTATGAAAATATTTAAAAAAAACAACCGTCTTACCACTGCACAACTAAAACGAGGCCTTATGACATATATAAAAAAGTCATCGCGTGCGCTTGGCTTTGTTATGCGTAGCTCTACATCGTTCACTATGGCAAAGACACTTAAAATCCTTTACTGTACATTAGTGAGCAACTTAGAATATGCATCACAAATATGGAATCCTATGTACAGTGTGCAGATATCACGCATTGAAAATATCCAAAAAAAATTCGTAAAGTTCATGTGTTTCCGGTTAAAACTTGAGTTTAAATCTGACCAGTATATTCATATATGTAAAAAACATCACCTATTGCCTCTGCAAAAACGTCGTGAAATAGCGGATGTAATTTATTTACTTAAAATTGCCTCTGGTTCAATTGACTGTCCTGAACTACTTTGCAAACTTTCTATCAATGTTCCTTCCAAAGTTTTAAGAAATACCCCTCTTCTTCACATACCTCTTGGTTCATCTAATTTTAGGCAAAATTCATATTTATGGCGAACTTTTAATAATTTTAATGTAATAAATAAATCATTTAACATAGATTTATTTGTAAATAATCTTAATGACGTACGGCGTTTGCTTTCGAAATAACTCGTGGTATTTTTTCTTTTCTTTTAAATTTACATTTAATTACTATTCATTTTATGTTCGAGAATCTTTTTTAACTTACTGTGATGCTACTTGTGAAAACCTGTAATTGGCTTATTTGTTATTTGTTTTGTTATGTAAATATGAGATATTTATAGCTGTTGGTTATCCAAATAAATAAATAAATAAAAAAAAATTAAAAAATATTTATTTATATCCTTTGCTAACTTTTTTTTCAAATAACATAGCAATATATATATGCTGGCGAAATAGCAAAATCGACATCATGATACTTTTGCGAAAAATTCTTAGGAATAAATTTTAATCAACCCAAAACATCATTTTTCGGATGGAATACCTTTATATATTTGTTCTTGGTTTGAATCTTAATTAACAAAAGTCTATAAGTACCTATACGTTTACAACTTATCTTGTATAAGAAACGACACACATGTATGCATTAGAGATTGGCGTTTCGGTTATTCAAAACGAGTTAAAGTATCAGTTACTATTTCAAAAATTAAACTGTTTCTAAATAACAGTTAAAAGCAGTATGGGCAAAAAATATAGTTCATACAACGGCTGAAACTGTTTCACAAAATCTAATTAAACTGTTATTTGTTACGAGCCACGCTGCTATAAATTGTCATTGTTATTGTCTTCAAAATTTGGAGGAAGAACTGTTTTAAAATAGCCGCACCATTTCGTTTATCACCACTTATATGCATGTGGAACTGTTGCGTTTTAAAAATGATGTGTTTTTAAGTATCTTTGTTGAATTACCTAATAAAATAAAACAAAATAAATATTTGAAAAAATTGATGGTGATGCAATTTTTGCTAAATACTATATGTGGTAGGCGAGGCAATAACATGTCTATTTTTCATATGTCTGTAATTTCCATCATATTGTAAACATTCCGATTCTACTGTTAGCAGGTTTAATAACATTAAATAAACAAGTTTAACGCATTAATTAACACATCATTCAAAACGGTATTTGTCAGCTTGTCACAGCGCAACTTAATTAAAATAATTTATTAATTATTTGATTACTGGTCACCCCGTGACTCCACAATGGCGGGAAATGGCATAAACAGTGAGTGTAGTTATCTACTTTAGCGAAAGGGGTGTGTATTGAGAGGGGTGCAGTACGGGAGGGGGTGTGGAGTTTCCCAGCCGCGTTCCCGCCAAACAAACGACATTTATCTGTTCAGCGTTATACCTGGCTGACTCAGCAACTAAAAAAATTAAATATAAAATGGATTTTACACTCTCTTGTATATTAAGTATTATAAGTACGCACTTCGAGCAATAACACGCCGCTGGCTAATAGAGTCGTCCATACGAAGAAATACCATTCTATGATTATTAACCACAAGTTAGCTACAGATTATAGCAAAACGGGTCTTGGGTACTCGGGTCGAAAATTGCAAGCGCAAACCAAAATTGTCCACGTTTGTTGTTAAACTAAAAACCAAACTAAAAAT
Organism: Micrasema longulum; assembly: GCF_059751315.1. Taxonomy (NCBI): domain Eukaryota; kingdom Metazoa; phylum Arthropoda; class Insecta; order Trichoptera; family Brachycentridae; genus Micrasema; species Micrasema longulum. The sequence goes on from NW_028278654.1 coordinate 163,321, forward strand.
TTGGAACTCTTTTCTTCTATGCAATAAAGCTTAAGGCTTCTCTGGTGAATTATTACAAATATTACGTCAATGTTATTTTATGCTATCTCACTTATGCAAAAAAATATTTAATTTTAGTTTTATTTTATTCTACTTTTCTTTATCTCATTAAAAGTTGATTGTTTTATTGAATTTTGTTTTGTACCTCAGTTAAAAAAAAAAAAAGTTTTCATCTTTAAAATTTTTCATCAATGTATTATACATATTTTATACATAAGTTATATCTACATTGTTATCTTCTTCTCCTTCTTTTGCCGCTCCTACCAGAGGTTGGCGACCATCATTCTGAATTCATCACGATCCTGGGCCAGTCTTATCAGCGCTGTTGCATCCGGCACACTGAACCACTGTTTGAGATTTCTGAGGCATGATGATCTCTTCCGTTCCATAACTCCGCTTGGCCTCTATCTTTCCTTCCAAAATAAGTTGGAAAAGGGCATACATTGCAGAATAGGTGACCAAAGTATGGGGCTTTTCTTCTTTTGACAGTGGTCAGTAACTCCCTCTCTTTGTGCATAATGCTTAAAACCGCTTTATTGGAGACACGATCAGTCCATGAGATTTGAAGCATTCTTCTGCTCAGCCAAGGCCTCAATTTTTTTCATCGTTGAAACTTTAAGAGTCCAACCCTCCACTCGATACAGCAATACTGGCAATACGTAAGCTTTTATTGCTCGCCATCTTGTGCTTTGGCTCAGATCTCGCTTGCACATTGTTAGATTAAAATTAAATATGTTTTATTTTATATAGTTGAATAGGTTCTATACAATTTAGCCATTTTACTGGAATAAAATTTATTATTATTATTATAACTCTGAGGGTACAAAACTCTTATGCTTGATTCAGGCAGAGGAAAACTTATCGAACTTCGACGCTGCCCTCACACCAGGTTCTGTGCTTTTACCGTTGTTGTCCCTTCTGCCTGGACCTAATTGCCTTCACGCTTGCGAATCATCGCCAGTCCCAGTCAGTTCAGACCTCAACTGAAATCTCATTTCTTTCGTTTATCATACCCTCCATTTTAAAATCAGAAAATATAACTGTGTACTTTGTTCTTTTCCAGTCAGTGGCAACCTATGGTATAGTGGGCTGGGGAGGTTGCACTGAACTTCATGAACCCCCTAATAAACGTACAAAAATTAATACTAAAAGTGATGCTGCGATGTCCCCTTACTTTTCCATCTGAAACATTGTTTCAATTCATGAAGGTACTGGACATTAGACATTTAAAAAAAAAGAGTCATTGACACATTTCTGGTCATACGGCTACAAGAGTAGATCAGTAGAATGCTTGTACGAGGTTTTCCTATAGTTTGAATTATTTAATCAAAAAAACAAGGAGACTGCTCCGAGATATTGCAAAGACTTATTTACCATTAAGCGTGATATCTAGATGCCCTTTGAAATATATGTTTATTTATGTAATAATATTTTATTTTAGTTTTTGCTATTATTTAATTATGTACGTGCTTCCACTTTCCACAATGTTGTATCCCAACTCAACACAGGGCCCTTAACCTCATAAAGTTTTGGATACGTTATTGTTATATTTTTTGTAATATGAATGTATTTTATGAATAAATAAATAAACAATAAAAATAAATTAAAGTTATATGTAGTGTTAGGTATGTTAGAAATAAGTCAAATTTTAGAATTGTAAAGAGCCCTTGAAGTGAATTTTCACAAAAATGGGCCTAATTTAACTGGTTCACATTTTTTCTAATATTTCTTGTAATTTTGATATCACTTCTAATAATGGCTACCAAAAAGTATAACATAGTCTCGATTACTAGAAATATGAGAAAAAATATAGACCAGGTAAATTAGATAATCTTACTCGAATTATTGAGAATGTTTCACCTACATGCTTAAAAATTCAGCCCATCAGGGCCCCGATTACAACAGAGAATTATTATTTTTTATATTGTGGATAATTTATACAGCGCCATTTTTGTTAAAATCACCTCAAGGTTGCTGTGCAATGAAAATCCCAACACGTTTTGCAGCTACATAACGCATCAATGGTTGGGATATATATTTCTCATTTCCAATTATAAATTAATATAAAAACAGATAACAATAGGAGCTAGATTACATCATGTCTTGCAGCTACATAGCGCATCGATGGTTTAAAACTTAACCCCCATTTACATAATTAAAAAACTGAAATTCGTTTTTTCTAATTATTTCTAAGTTTACTAATAACAGCTGGATTACAACACACCCTGCAGCTACAGAGCGCATAGATGGTTGGAATTCTAAACCTTTATTTATGAATTTAAAGTTTGAAATATTTTGAGAGTTCATGATAATGATTTAAATAAAAAATATACATCAGCAGAGAAGTAAGTTAGTCAAGTATTCATGATAAAAAGTAAACAATATAGAACCAAAAAAATTAAGCACTGTTTTCACATATTGTATTATTGTTCGCAAGATGAAAGCGACTGCCGATGTCAAAGGGGTTTTGGTAACCGAAACCATGTTAGCCACATCTTTTTGAACAGAGTTATCTTTAGTTGTCAATAAGTAAAACCGTTTTTTTAATAAAAATGTGAATGTTTTAATAAACATTTCAATAAACAAGTATCTAATTGGTACGATGTAATTCGAAACTGGATTCTGATTAAATTACACACAAAAAACTGTATTCCTAATAGCCCGGACACAGGCCTGAATAAGTTGCTACCTGTAAATGTATAATTTTTTCGTTTTTTTTATTGCATGATGAAATGGCTGACGCGCCATTTTGAAAGCACAATAACACAAGTAAGCAAAATTTCCTTGTGTTTCTTGTCTTTATCTTCCTCTTCTTCTCTCCTCTTCCCGTCCGTCCTTTCCCTCCCCCTCACCGTCCTATCTTGCCTCAGCTAAACTTCGCAGAATTCTCAAGGGTATTATCTAAGATTGAAATTATTCATAATGCAACGTGGAGAAGATGGAGAAGTTTGGCAATAAGATGCTAAAGTTGGTGCGATATCTTTACGCTATACTATAATAACGACACTTAGGTGCAACGAAAAATATAACATATTAATACTTACATTTGGGTTTGGCAATTTTTTATATACTTTTAATTATAATTTTATTTATTTAATTTAAATAAACGGCACTTAGTGCCTTTTACATATTAGTTGAAAAATTCATTGATATACATACAGTTAAGTATACTTTACAACATTATAAGTTAATTATTTCAAAAAGTTGACATTTTGAAGCTACGAGAAATCTAATATCTAAAATATATTTTTATGCGCCAACATTAATTTATTTCTCAAAAATATTATATATGTCTGGTCAAAAATTCAATAGTTTACTTGAAATTTCTTATTTAAATCCAGATTAGGTTAGGTAGCTTATTTTTTATTGGTACAAAACTGTTCAATGCATTTCATAAGAACCATATCGATGGTCTTTTTTTACAATATCGGTTCTGCAAAATGACTACTTTTGAGTAGAGCCGTTCAAATTTAGCTTTACCAACACTGGTGCATGGACAAAGTTATTACTACCGTCAATATTAGCCTGGAAAATGACTAAATGACATGATCTTGAATCAAATAAATAATTGTGTACCATGTAACTTTTTACTGTGATTTTATTTATGTGAATAAGTGAAAAATGGTAAAAATGTATATCCGATATGATATTTTTTTCATGAATAACGTATATTTTTGAAATAATTTTCTCGTTCCGTGTTGGTAAAACTAACTTAAAACTGCTCTACTCAAAAGTAGTCACAGTTTTGGAGCATTGAAAACTGAGTGTCTTGACAAAAAAATTGTGTTAAATATTAGTACTTATTTTTTATTTTTTGGTATCTATCGTATTCTTACGGTAACCTTTATTTAAATTGAAAATAAAATGTATGCCTACACACAGATCATTCCTTTGTGGGATTTTTTTGTGTTTATGAAATTATGATTTTTTTTCTAACTTATGTATACCTATCGGAAAATGCAGAATAAAAATTACCATATGTATTTTTTTAATGTAAAAGACATTTAAAAATAAATTCATATTAATAGTTAATTATAAATTAAAAGGTGTGAAAAGGTAAACCGTTTTAAAATGTATATAAACTGTTATAAAAATTATTGTTATCAAAAACATTTTTCACTTTGTTGTATGACATTTTATACGTATTTGTTTATAAATTTGTATAAACCACTTAATTTTTTTTTTTTAAAACACTTCGACTGTCTCTTTCATACAATATTTTATTATATAAATAGCAACGCGTGTAATTATAAGTTAGTTAAATTCCTGACAATGAGGTAGTAACCTCAAAACCGGTCGAAGTGTAATAAAAATAAAAAAAAATAAGTGGTTTATACAAATTTATAAACAAATAAGTGTTATAAAAATGTTGATAAAAAAAAGATAAATAGGAATATTTTGAATCTTTAAATAAAATTTGAGAAAAAAAGTTTCAACAAAGAAATTCAAACAATCTTGGATAATACAAAGCTCTAAAAAAATATATTATTGTCTAAAACTGTATACTACGAAGCGGACCGTCCTGAATGTACTAAATTTCTCATGGAACGAATCACCGATGCCTTGTTACTTATTGCTCCGAGTATGAAATCGGTTTTTGGTTAAATATAACATATTAACACTAAAATGTATTATTGATAAAATATAACATATTAATTATGACATATCCGCGGCTGTAACTTGTAAAAATTGTTAATCCAATTGGTCAAAAATTTAAATAAAATTTTGTCATTTTCAGTTAATTAATTCAAATAATTTATGATTTACTTTTTTGGTCATATATAAGTAAAACTATTGTAATTTTTGTTTTACATTTACACACATAACTGTACTTTTCATCCACCTGGACAGACAGTGAGAAAATTAAATTGGATTTTTTTTTATAATACATTGTATTTTAACGAGTCAACAAATCTAACCCAGAAAAGTATTCAAAATACCATTTGCACCACTTTTCCACGGAGTAAACTTCAAAGTTCTTCAGTACGATTCTAGAACACAAACAGCAAGTTGCTTTGTACACAATTCTATCCCCTTCCCAGCCCCCACCACGTCTCTATACCCCCTAGAGGGGGGCGGCTTGCTATTGAGATACTGTGCCTTGTGTCTTGTGCCTTGCAACATCATGATAATTATAAGGGGCAAGGGAGGTATGCCAACGCTTAGTATGGGTTGGGTAATATCTTTTGATTCAAGAAGTAAATCAAATATGATAAATGTACTTTTTATTTAGTTACAACTGTTTAGTACAAATTTTTAAATATTTTTTTTCTAATTTAAATCTTAAAGTAGGGCACACATATCATACATATTGTTATGTGTGTTCTAATAATAACATTGCAAATATATTTAATTTATAAATTGTTTATCACATATGTCTTGACCATTATTTTAAATTTTGATATGTTTTTTTCTTCATAAATATTTTTTTCCATTTCGTAATACTTTTTAATTGCTTTAAATAAAATTGAATTTTGTGACTTTGCCTTTTTCCTAAATGGAAGTCTAATTTTGTTCTTTTCTCTAGTATTGTGATCGTGTTCATGCTGGTTCCGATCATTTTTTTTCCGAAATTCTGTTTTTTTATTAGAGTTTATAATTTTATGAACAAATATCATTGTATTGTAAAATATTCTTTGTTTATTTGTTAATAATTTCATTTCATTTACCATCGACTTTACTCTCGTGTATCTGTTTTTTTTCAAAATGATTCTAAAGGCTTTATTTTGTAATACAGTTAGTTTATCTATGCTTTCTTTGTTTGATAAAAATAAAATGCTACTACAGTAGTTAACATGTGGTTCAATAATTGCTTTGTAAATAGTTTTGCAAGAGTCCTTATCAATAAATCTTCTGATCCTTCCCAAAATTGATAATTTTTTTTGCAATCTTATTTATTACCCTCTTAGCGTCACTCTTGTGTGGCTTTTCATCATTTTTTTGTTTTTTTTTTTCTAAAATATTAACACAATATTCTGAAAATAAAAGTCCTGCTGAATTGTAAGCATACAACTTGTCGGCAGGTTCTTATATATTTATGTTTTTTGTTGATAAAACTCCATAGTTAATGATTATGATAAAATTATAAATAAACTTATCAATGAAACTTCTTGGTTTAATTGACTTTTTATTATATTGATCAACGAGCGCTTTCGCCTAAGAAGGAATCTTCAAGACTGGTGAATTGTTTACTACATTTACAGTTTTTATACTATTCTTAACATATTTTGGAGATAAGATCAAATAAGTATTTTAACAGGGGACAGAAACATTAATGCCTAAGAATGGTATTAATTATAACATTTTAATTATTAGTAGTTAAAATTGGCAACTCCTTCATAAAAAAAAAAAAAAACTTATATTACAATTATATTAACTAATATTTACACTCATTTTAATTGTCACAATCAATCTTTTACCGGTCGCAGTGGCGTCAGGAACTTGCATAGCACTGACCCTCACGTCTACGAATAAGAATAATACTAGAATGACATTTCTATTTACATCATCTTAAAATTTTACACCATTTAATAATTATTTTTTTTAATCAGACATTTGAATAGAAATACATAAAAACATAATGTTTAATAATTCATTTTGCACATTTTATATATACATAATTTAGCCCAGTTATGGCAAGATAAATAAAAAAATCATAAATACGCGGGTCATCTTACTTGTGTGTGCTCCCGCTCACTGTCAATAACCAACTGAATCTCTTTCATACAAACACCGGCCACAGAACAGCGTTCCTGCCTTCCATTTACAAGTTCTATCTTTGTGCTCTCTTTTACATGTTATTGCTGTATTGGCGTCACATTCGTTCTTTGCATATCAAGGATAAATATTTTTTGTGTTAAAATCCTGCATACATACTTATTTTATTTGTTTATTTTATTTATTTATATATAAGAAAAATCACATAAGCCAAATTACAAACAAATATTATACTTAAACACTAAGGATAAATCAAGCAAGCAAAGGAGTGCGGTATAGCGGAATACTTGAGAGGATCTATCGGTTCCCATATAGGCAATGCCTGTTCTAAGGAACCGATATGTTGCGGCAAAAATAATATCATCATTTAAGGTCGTATTTGCAAAAGTGTACACGGATATAGTAAGATAAGTAATTTTAAAACTTTTATTTACATCACAATATAATTTAAAATAGAAAATTTCGTATACTTTATTATTATTATAATGGATAACTTATATAGCGCCATTTTCGTAATAAAATACCTCAAAGACGCTTTATATAGTGATTCTATAGTTATAAAATAATTTTTATTGATGCTTTTAAATTTGTAATTTAATTAAAACAATTTATTTTGTTGACACATGCTACGGATTTATTCCAATAAATTAAGAGAACAAGTGGGTTTTAATGTATATAATTTTAATTACAACTAATTACAACAACAAATGCATTAAATATCCATCAGTGCTATTAAAGCATCATTTACAATTAACCCAATAAGCGCCGTGTACAAAGTTCCCACTTAAAACATTAAACTCGGATAATGTCATTACAATAAAATATTTTGGGGTGAATCTTACCCCATCCCCGAGCGTCCTACCAAACATCAGCACAGATTAATCCTATAGTTGGATGTTAATAAAGCACATCAAAGGGCGAGTAAAGGGTTAAACAACCCCCGACCGGAGCGAAAGGGTTTGGGTAACAGGTGTAATGATATTAAGCTAAGGGGTGGGGGGGTATCTAAACATAATGTATCTCGAATGTATAATATGTTATTCTTACGACATTTTTCGGCAAATAACAACAGACATGGGCACGTAGGATGATGAGACGGTAAAAGGTTTTTCGATTTTCGTCGGTACGATTAACTCTGTTGCGTAGATTTTCACGGCCACTATCATCGATATGTATCGTCTTTTTTGGGTGGTCCCAGCTATCGTTACAGGAGCCGTCTTTCACCAAGGATGTTGGTTCTAATTCACGCACAGCACTGTAGTTTTCATCCGCCTGGACACCGGGAGCTTATTTACGGCGTACTAACGAAGACAGTTGATGTGAATATCTATGAATGAATGACTTTCAGTCATAGCAGGCTTTAATTAGATCTAAGGCGACTGACGATGCAATCGTATAATACAGTATAACATTACAGTAAGTATAAGTCTTTGAAACACGTTGGAAAGGAACGAGTATTTAATTTTATTTAAATTATTAAAAACCCTTCAAAACATTCTTAAGAAAATAATGTTTTGAATTATTTAAGGTACCATCAATTAATAAAATCTATAAACAATATAACAGAGTAAAAAAATCTTTTTCTTAAATTTTTCATTAAAATACCAAAATATTATTCAAATATCAAAATTTAACTTCAAATAATTTGAAACAGATATTTATTATAATACGACAAGGAATCAACTTCTTTAATAAAAAAATCTTGAAAGTTCTAAAACGTAAAGCACGTGTAACATTCGATTCGTATGATGACTCTTCCTCTTTCCATAATGTGACTTCTCTCACCAAACAAAGAACTGTTTTTGACTTGTGTTTCTTATTCAAGATCTTGAATGATATAATTGAAAGCACTTATCTCTTGGGAAGGATCAATCTAAACGGCCCTATCAGATCTACCAGACATGTCCGATTTTTTTTTTAATCCTGTACCATCCAAAAAATTTGCTCAAAATTCCTTCATTAACCGTAGCTGCACATAATATAACAAAATTTGTTCCTCCCTTGATATATTTGATTCAAAACTTTCTCACTAAAAAATTATAATTTTAGGACTACTTTAATTAATATGTGTTACTTTCACGTTATTCTCCTGTCTCTATTCTTTACATGCATTTTAAAAGTAATCTCCTCCACAGAATCCCTCCTTTTTCTATTTTATCCTAATCTTTTCTTTGCTTTTTCATCCCTCTTAACGCTTTGGGAACGAAATCATTAATATTTAATTTAACTATCTCTTATGTTATTATTTTAATATTATTATTTACTCGTACACATTTTTATTTTTTTTATCTGTTCATTAGTACCTATGTCTTCAAAAAGTATTATTTAGTCGTGAAAAACTTTAATTGAACTTATACACTGTATAATAGCATTAATTGTTTATACATTTAATGTTGTTTTTCCAAATAAATAAATAACGTAATTTTTTTTTAATATCTTGCCTTTAAAACTAAAAATCGCTCAAAAGGGTATTTAATAAATTCAATCAGAAATTAAAAACAATTATCTCTTAATTATTCATTCCTTTTCAGCTTATTTTTTATTGCATCAATCTCATTTTTTCGTTTATTTAAACGGTATAATATGTGTATAATCTTACCTATATATATACATATAAAATTTTTATTTCAATTTCTTTTTTTATTCATAAGTCTAATTGCAGTGTTATGTATGTTTTTTACATTTATTAATTTTGTAACATTTTAATTGGGTTTTAGTCAGCAAATTTAAATTCCACATTCACATGAGGTTGCTTTTTTTTTTAGGTGGTATTTCGTTTAATTTTTTCCCTTGTCTTTTCTGCCTGTATTATGTATTATTTATGTAAAAGTTGTATCTGTTTGTAAAACATATCAAATAACTAAAAAATATGTATCCTTGTTTACCTAGTGGCCTGAACATGTCAGAATGAGGAATACTTAACTCAGAATAAAGTTAAGTTGAAATATTGATATTTGTTCTTTGAACTACAGTACTTCATTGTTCCTGGACTGGCATCTAAAGTGTGATACTGATCACCTTATATTAACAACAACAACAACAAACCATCACGCCGTTTCCCCGTAGGGGTAGGCAGAGAGGATATAACGTCATAACACTCTATCTTGGCATACAGACCTCGCTTCCTCTACATTCATACATCTTCTTATGCACGCACGCCGATTATTCCTAATTTTGACATGTCCATCTTCAAGTATTTGATGGACTTGATCGTGCCATGTCTTTCTCGGTCTTCCTCGTTTTCTGCATCCATCAACATTTGCATCGTAGATCCTTTTAGTCGTTCTTTCGCTGTCCATTCGCTCTACATGTCCAAACCAACGCAGCACCCCTTTCTTAATGCTGTCAATAATGCATGTCTCAGCCTTACACACTTCACGGATCTCGACATTTGTGCACCTATCATACATCGTTTTACCACACATTCGCCTGAGGGATCGCATTTCGGCAGCATTCAACCTACTTTCATAATTATTTTTCCAATTCCATACTTCGCTCCCTTACATTAGAGTTGGAACTAGAACTCCGTTGTGAACTGCTAGTTTAGCCTCCTGCGATAAACATTTGTTTGCCAAAGTAGATTTTAGTGCACCGTTCACCCTGTTCCCGGCACTCACCCTCCTTTCAATATCTTTATCGGCCTTTCCGTCCCTAGTAAACATACTTCCCAGGTACACAAATTCTTCTACCTGATTCAGAATATCTCCGTTCACGCTGATCTCACATTTAGTTATATTGTCATCTCTTTCAAAAACCACAGATAGATATTTTTTAAATACACTAGGTTTGAATATAACATTCACAATATTGTTTCGCTATAGGTAATGAAAATATGGAGAAAATTGGTGACATCTATTGTTAGAAAGTCAACTCGTTTTTCTCAAACTTGGTCGGGGTAGCGGAAATACAAAAAGACCTCGCGGTATTCGGGCAGAAGTAGCGGAGATGAAATGGATTAATGGTGGATTAATTTAAGATGAAATGGTAAATGTGAGTGATACATGCACAGGAAGCGGATGCATCTAGTGAGGAATGTGACAATTGGCAGGAGACCAACAGTGACCGCTGGGTACACAAATCTAGATTGTAAATGTCACCACGGGATAAATGGCCAAATCACTTCTTGAAGCACCTACTCTTAGAAACCCAATACTGCAACACCCTAAGTTCAGCATATCGCAGCGCACGGGTCCGTTTTGCACGCATTAAATCGACGCGCCTTACGTAAAGTGCTCTATGTGCAAATGTATGATGTACTTTGGACGAGAAAGCATTAAAGGGTTTTTTCGTTTTTTTTTTTCATTATTTAAATAGTGTATCAAAACGTACATAAGCCTACAAACTAGTTGTTTGTTTATGTCAATTTGTTTGAATGTTTATGGATAAATATGATAATAATAACAATATTTTGAGTTTGTCCAAATTTTTGTAGACAAGGACTGGATTCAACTCCCTGGGGAGCTGTTTACATTAACATATTACAACATAGATGAAGAACATTTAAAAGAAGGTAATATATAATTCTAGGCATCTACAGGGCTTATGACCTGTCAATGGCTGGTTTTAGTGGCCACTTTACACACTGTGTAACATTCACCATTCTGCCCATATTTGAACATCTTTATTCCCTCAATTCTTTCATTTATTGATGTTTGTGAAGTTAAAGAGCTGAAACCTTTATTTTTGCGGGTGAGATTCATCTAATTGAATTATTTCACCTACATACTATGCAACGCCTGAAAATGTTATTTTTTCAATTTCTAAGAATAATAACACAAAAGAAATATCTGAAAATCGCTAAAAATGTAGTTAAAGTACTTCACGTAGGGCACGTCGAAACAATAATATTTTATCATCAAATCACAGCCCAAAAGTAAACAGTCTTAAGTTTTAGATACATTTAGCTTTTTCGTGTTAAAAATGCAGTTTAATCTATTTTTTTTCCTGTTTTCGGGAGAACACTCACGTATCTGTACGATCTTTTATTTATAGAGATATACCAGAAACTTTTTTTTTTCATACCAATTACGTAAAATATCGAGTAGAACTCTGCAGTATTTACGATACTACTGCGTTTTTAAAAATGCAAATTTTATATTTGAATTATTAATATTTGACTATAAATCATAATATTATATTTACAGGCTTTCATCATATTTGGTAAATGATCTCTATGACTAGAGTTTAGCAGATAGTAGGTAAAGTATGAGAAATTGCATAGTGCGATGATGAAGTCGTTTTTTTGGCAAAGCCCGTGGCACTTGTTCACCGCATATCCGGTCCCAGAGATGTAAGCGGGGTGCCACTCTGCCATATAGTGCGGTAGGAAGATAAAACGCAATATGCACGTGTATTTAAGAATGCAACCGAATGCATCTTGAGATTATCTTACTAAATGACATTACAAGTAGATTAAGAACTAACAATATTACCAATTAAGTCGAATTACCATACAAAACTGGAACGATTAAAACTAACAGCAAAAAATTGACTTATACGAAACGCAAAAAAATATTTATTTATAAATGTGATTAAAACCAACGAAGTTTCAACAGAGATGGAGAAAGAATAATAATTGAAGTCTCAACATTTGTAGGGATCATCCATTGAGTGATCATTTTAAAGACTAAGTAACATTTGCAATATCGAGCCATAATTAGCAGAACAACGTTAGCGACAAAGTAAATTGTGCAGGAGAAGGTTTTTTTATTTTTTTAAATTTAAAAAAAAAAAATTTTTTTTTTTTAATTCGGTAAATAATATTTCAGCACATATATAAATTTTTTAAGAGTGGAATGATGTGGAGTAATACACAGAAAACCATAATTAGCCCATAATGTTGGTTTATTTGTAAATATTGAACACCCTGAATTTTACGCTTTAATTCTAAGAAATTAATAATTAACTTTACAAAATCTTTTTTATAGTAAAATAATACGTTTTAATTTTTTTTTAAATGGTTTTACAACCGTTGATATTACATTACATCAAACGATTTTGACTAAAATTTTCAACCGTTTATGATACTTAAATTTTTAACGTTTACTTGTCTTGAATTTAATAAAATAAATCAGTGGGTTTATTTATGTATGTATCAGGCAGGGGCGAATCGTCCATATAAGCGATAATGTACAGGTTACCCTCATATGTATTTAAATATTTTTTTAAAAAATATTTGTAGATACAATTATAGAAAAACAAATAAAAATAATGTTTATTTATTGACGGACATTGTCCATGTATACAATTTAAAGGTTTTAAATATAACAATAAAGAAAAGTTAAAACCAATTAAAAAAAAAAAAAGAAGCATTGACAAACATCAGGGACATCAAGACAAGATCTGGACTATTTATTTAGTGCTCGTTAAAATCGTTGTAAACTTAAACCAAAAAAGTCCAGATCTTGTCTTGGGTTAGTAATACGACAAAGACGGGTCATTGGAGAATTCAGGCCATGGTTTTTTCTATGCTAATCGATGAACAGTACTTCATTGTTTCTCAACATACGATTCCGAATATTGAATTTTACTTGTCCCAGTAATGATGGGACATCGATTATACCATTTAGTATGCCGAACATATATACGCAATCAATATCAGTTCTCCGTTTTTGTAGACTAGAAATATTAAACATTGACTCTATATCAGCATAAGAATAATTACCTCTGTCTAGTCCAAGCATCCACGCTACTTTTTTTTTTACAAAAAAAAATCTAAAATAACTACCGACCGGTTTCAAAACTACACAAGCTTCTTTATAAGGGAGAAATCATCAAAATACACGGTTATCAAATTATAAAAAAGAAGTGTTACATATAAAAATAATGATATTTCTTTTTATTATACTGAATGACTATGGTCCACCAGCTTAGTGCTTCAAATATAAAAAAAAAAAACTATAATTTATATATAACACTAGCGGATTCAACAGACGTTGTCCTGTCTGAACGTTAGCTTGCCTGATATTAGCTTGGGAAAAGACGTTTTCATTGATAAGTAGGTAACTAGGTACTTATTTATGGTTGAATTCCAGAACATAAAATAATTCATTTTCAAACATGCAATTATTTTTGCAAATCTCAAACTTTTATTTTCTCACCAGCAGGGGTGCACTTTATTCATGAATGCAATTTTAAAAAATGTATTAAATGTCAGATAATTTTGTTTTAGTTCTACCAAGAATCTAGTAAAAATAAATAAATGGGAAGAAATTATAATAAATTTAAGGAGAGAATTTGATTGTGATCCATAAAAAGCGAATGTTGTTTGTAAACAATCAAAAACAAACTTTATTAAACTCAAAAAAACAACATCCTTCCATTTTTCGGTAAATGCATTCTAGTCAAATGCAACCCTGATAGTTCGATGAACAAAATATTTATGCTCCTAACATTTTTTTTTATGAATTAGATTGAAATTTTGAATATCTACGTATTTAATAACACGTGCAGCGCAAAGATCTACATTTTGCTAAAAACCGCACGTAAATCGGTTGAGCCGTTTAAGAGGAGTTCACCACACATACCGAACAATTATATATATAAAGGTAAAGATGTATACACTATCGGTACAATTTTTTTTTTAATCCAGCTGTCTATAAAAATAGTCGATGTTCGCCACTGGTATGTGCACCATGAAACAAACGTCTCATAATGAACATGTGATTTTTCTAAAATTTCGTCGTTTTCAGTGACTTTTTAGTACGGAATCGACTGTTCCGTCACTCCCGCTAATGGGGCTATAAATCACCGTACCTTTAAAGAATTCAAAGGAAGCTTTTAAAAAAGTGCATAAAATCACTTATCTTTCCTATTTTCCGTAATAAACTGCTTTTACCTCGGAATACTATCATTGAAAAGCTATAAACGTCATTACTAAACACATAAGACATACCTTATTAAAACACGAATACATTATTAGCACTTACTTTTTCTGTAGTTTGTATTTTTAGGTTCATATAAATAATGAATGTTTAGAAGAAAAAACATTTTATTTCATAATATTGGTTTTGGGTCTTATACACGTTCAAAAATTCAAAGTATTCTGAATGCAGTGTACTTTTTTTTAAATGTTTAAAGCACTCACTTTGTGGAACATTATTTTTTAACATATCAAAATGAAATAACTTTGTTTTTTCATGAACCACTTTATTTTTCATAATTTAAAACCCATGTATTTTGATCATTTCTTCTTCCGCGAAGATAAATTGATCAGTCTTACGTTGCAGATACCGTTGACTTTGAAATCAATAAATATGTTTTTTTGTTTGAATTTTTTGGCGAAATCGTAATATTTTTAGGATTTATTAGGTATATATGTATTTTTTATGCACTAATAAACTGTTTTAGATAATTCAAACGAAAGGCGAAAAAAAAACCATACAGGTCAACGTCGTTTTACGCCGGGGTTCCGTTCCGGAAGACACCGCCGTAAACAAATCGGCTTAAAATGAACACAAATTTAATGGAAGATATAAAGTTAGGTTCCGTGTCAAAATTCGAAGAACAATCTAACATGTTTGCTTCATACATATCCTATATATAATCAAAATAAATTATAATTGCATTTAATAAATATAGTTTAAATTCGTTTAAAAAATATATAATATTCTCTTGTTATAAATAATGATTTTTTTATAATAAATATTAACTTACCAGTACATCGGTACTAAATTGAATTCTCACACTTTTTTTGGAATAAGCATCCAATTTCATTTGTTTTGATTGTTGCTTGCTTTCTTGCAGAATCATAGCATAAGGTCGATCGGCAGCTGTGACACTTCTTTTAACATTTGCGCTTCGATTGAAATCCCCATCTATCTCACAGAGCTCATCTGTTATCCTCTCCATAGAAGAAAGGATACGAGTTAGATTAGCCGTTTTTAGGGTTTTCCCGTAATTTTCTTTCTCATCCTCCTCTTCTTTTTCTTTGGAATTTTCTGATTGAGGGCGATCTAATACCTCCATCAACTCTTCTAATTCATGATTTGAGAGTGGTTGTTGACAGTTGGGTCACATCATTGGTTGTTACGTCTTCGAATCCACATTCGTGTGATAATGTCTTCGTTTATGTTAATGTTATCTACCTCTTCTACACCTTGTTCAAATCCAGGCAAAAAATTACGCCAAACGCCGTTCAAACAATTGGTTGTCACTTTGTTCCAAGCAGATTTCAGATTTTTGATTCCGGGCACCAACCGGCGTAATTGTAAGTCGGCGTAAATCCAACCGGCGCAAAACGACGTTTACCTGTAATGCATTTAAGATTATTTTTTTTTTATAAAAGAAAATAAATATTTTCGTTCTTACGATTTACTCAAATTTTTTTGGGGGCTATTTCCACCTAGTTTTTTTAATAATCCACTAATAGAAAATGTGAATCAAGTATTGGTAAAGCGGAGTTTGTATCTCACAACAACACGGTTCAAATTAAATAAATTTGTTTGAATGTGTATTTCATATCAACCATGCTGGGAATCGTACCAAAACCTCTTGCATAGATAAACACATCATTATTACGTGTGCCGTATTTTATATTATTTTTAGATAAAAAAATTTCGGTGTATCAAAATATATCATTTTAAAGATTGGATTATGGAAGTGTAGGCATTGGCTGGGTTAAATGGCCACCGGTTGGATTTTTATTAAGACTAATTAAGAACTGATTTATTATTTTATAAGTTTTCGTGTATTGCTAACTTGACTTATTATTTTAGTTTCTTGTATTGGTAGCGCCGAGTACGCGCCTATGTTCAGAGCACATTGAAATGTTATAAATGTCCGGTCCGACGAGTTCTACCTCTCTCTTCTCTCATCAATCAGCTTTAATCTCTTGATTTTAATATTGGATCCGGTGAAGTAAGCCGCCATTTGTATTATATCTGAACCAAGTATTTTTAAATAAATTAAGAAAAGGTTGTGAAGTTACAAGTTATACAATAAACTTCAAGATTTCCAAACAGAAAGACAGCGTTTTTCATTTTTAGCAACTCAACATACAGTCAACACTTTACCTTCAACTTTAATCTATAACATTCATCATTCTGTTTGTTTGAACAACCATATTCCTTCAATTCTTCTACATGTTGGTTTTTGTGGTCTTAAAGGGCTAAAACGTTTATTTTCAGGGAAAATATTTTCAGGCGTTGCCTTGTATGTAGGTGAAATAATACAAAAATATTGAATCGTTATAATTCTCGAAGCACCCTCTTAATATAGCGGGTTGTGGTCCCGTGGTAGTATTGTGGATTCACGGGCCAAAGGTCCTAGGTTCGAATCCCACTCTACCACAACTCTATATCCATTTAACCAGAACAAGTTATTTACGACTTTTAGGAAATGGTCTAAAAATTTAAATATCTAAGTAAGTTATAGCAAATCAAGTATTTTTCTTTTTCCTTCTAAAAAAAAATCCCATCTACAATAAATTCCTCTTTCTTATTTAACTCATATAATAGTGTCTACGCAGCTCAACTGTGGAATTATCTCTCATACACTGTCATAGGTATTCCTACAGTATCTGTTTAAATCATGTCTGAAAAAACATCTCCTTTCTCTTTCTTACACTATCCTCCTTTCCTCTTTATTCCTTTTTCCTATTGAGTAATGGTTTTGATTTAAGATCATACATACAAAAATACAGTTATATCTATTTTTGTGTATATTTTGATTTTTATTTTATTTTCTTTTGAATAATAATTACCTACCAATTTTTTTGTTATTTTTAAATTCATATTCTTTTGTTACTGATGATATTTTAACATCTTTTGTTAAGGTTGTCTGAGTCTTGTTTTGTTTTGTCTGGTAGTTTATTAACAATATTTTGAGTTTGTCCAAATTTTTGTAGACAACGACGAGATTCAATTCCCTGAGATGCTGTTTATATTAACATATTTCAAAAGAGATGAAGTACATTTTAGAGAAGGTAATATAGAAGTCTGAGCATCTGCAGGGCTAATGACCTATCATTGTATCAACTCAAAATGTTGTTGATAAATCCACCTAGTCCATGAAGAAGAATAGAAATTGAAAAAAAAAAAAAACATGCGTTGCCTAGTACGTATGTGAAACAATTCAATTAGATGAATATCACCCGTATAAATAAAGGATTTAGCTCTTTAACCATCAACAGATGAAAGAATCGAAGGAATATACAAAGATGTTCAAATATGGGCAGAATGGTGAATGTTACACATTGCGTAAAGTGTCTGATCATTAGCCCCTAAAATTATTTAATATGTTTTTCATCTCCGTTGTAATATGTTGATCTTTTGCTCAATATTCTTGTTATTTTTTTCAGAGCGTTGAACTTCCATATTATCTCCTTTATTATTTCTACAAAAATGTTATTTTCAAAACGTAAATGCTCCTTTTAAATATTATTACTTTGCGTTTTCCCCCTAATACTAACTCGCTGTTCACCTTACACTCACACTATGCGCTGTCTTACACTAAGCCCGGGCTTTAATGAGGTCCCAGAATGGCCAGTTATTTACTGTTATTTCACACAGTGCGGGCACCTTAATTGTCCTTTTAATTGGTCATATTTTTAAATGGTACTCAGTTGCTGCGGAAAGAAAAAACAACTTTGTCTTTAATCTACAGGCATGACGTCACGACTACTGCATTTATTTTGAACATATAAGTATTTTTTAACATTTTATTTTACTGGTATACTTTGCATCTAGAGCAAAATTATTGTTTCGAATTTTTAGAACAATATCATGGACAGAAATAAATATTTTTATTTCATTTAATTTATTCAGAATTTTTTATTTTTTTTATTATGAGGACAAAAGTCTCAACTGAATGGAAATAAATTTCAGTGCTGAGTTAGGACGGATAGAATACTAGTACAACAAAACATAATTATAATTTATATATTTAAATTAGAATTTTGAATCCTATTTTTTATCTTGATTCTTCTCACATCTTGTGTAAAGGTCGGACATAATCACTGTCCACATTTTGGAGAGATTCTCATATTTACTGGTTGAGCGACACTGGTGAATAGCGTATATTGTTAGATGGATTTGATATGCATTTATTTTGGCTTACTTTTTGCATTATCTCACTAAAATGCACAGAGCGAAGCTGTCAACCAATAAAGGCAACATTTAATTTTTCTATATAATTGAGGTTAAATTTTTTTGTAAATCTTTGAAATCTGTTAATACATTAAGTGTTGACATTCTCTTATTTTATTAAGAATGGACATTTTTCACACTCCTTATCTGAGAGAGCTCATCCAACCTCTTTCACAACACGGACTATCTCTTCGTTCTAGTAACGAGAGAACCCTTTTAATACCCTGTCATCGCTCTAATTTTTTTGCCTCCTCTTTCACAGTAGTAGCCGCTCGATTGTGGAATAATCTACCCACTAATGTTAGAGACGCCCCTTCTTTATTTACATTTAAGTTGAGATTGAAATGTCACTATCTAAATATTTAAATTGTTCCTTTATCCTTCTTCTTTCCTTCCCATCCCCTCTCCTCTCTTCATAGTAAAGTGTTATTTTTTTTTTATACATATATTTATTTTTGTTAATCTTTGCTTTTAATTTTTGTGTAAAATTGTAAGATTCAATATGTCCATGTATTTATAATTTTCTCAAACTGAACGGTTTGGGTAGGTAGGAAGAAATTGCCTTAAGGCAATATGCCCGCCCTTATATGTATATTTATTGTATATGTATATAAAGTGTCAATAAATAAAATAAATAAAGGGACGCTACAATGGCGCCCAACGTGGAAGGATGAAACATAATCGTTACAATATATAACACTCATACTCTCGCTATAAAATTTCCATCAAGAAATCAATAATGGTGGTGGTTTGCGCACCGATTGATGACTAAATCAGATTGAATAGAAAAAAAAGGGTTTTTATTTGAAGTTTTATTTGGATAATAAAAGTAAAATTGTGTTTGACATGGCGTCCATGAACCTGGATGTAAGACACCCGGCACATTTTTAAACGCTCACTACTTAAGAGTTGATAGCCTCGCATCCCCTCTCATTCAGTAGCTGGAGTAAAAAGACTGGCATATCGATAGCTTGCTTCGTTTTAGTAGTGCTTTGCGCGTAGGCTGAGATAATTTACTGCCCTCACAATTCTACTTCACAACTTCTACCCTGCCAGAAATCGAAGCCAGGACCTTAAGAACGATAGGCGAACGTGCCAATCACTTTTCAACGAGGTGGACTTATCTCCACTCGATTTCTTTATTCAGTATTTTTGCCTGAGAGGAGCTATTGAGTCGACAACACCCGTTGAGGGTTTTGGTTCTATTTTACACACAGAACTGTATTCTCCATCTACCAGGACAGAGAGAAAAAACAAAAAAAAACAATTACAAAAACATTTTTCTAAAGGGATTTATTTTATGTTGAGAGTCTCTGTAAATTATCAGATTTTTTATGATCCTTTAAATAAATAGTCGAAATGAAGTGTAAGAAAAAGTTTTACGATCAGATGTGTGTTTTCCGCCCACTGACTCGCGCACTTTTAACGTCGCTTGAAGTATTTACCTATCAGTAGCGAGCGGTGATTTTTATAAAGGTAATCTACAAAAAACTATCTTTTTTTTTCAGTGGTTCTGTGAAACTCAACTCAAAAAACAATTATTATTAACTTTTCGACAAACGTAGCTTTATTCTACAGTATTTTAATACAACACTTGTACGGAAAATTTAATAATATATACCACAATAATATTCAGTAGATATTTCCATTACGATTGAAACGTCAACACTGAGCACTGGCCGATTTCTTTAAAAATAAATAATGTCGAAAACAGCCATTTCGAACGCCACATTTCTTATGTGATACACATGTCAACGGTATCCTATCAAAGAAAAATAGTCCTTCAGAACTAATGTTCGAAATACTAGTTTCCAAATAGCGAATCTTCAAATAATATTTGTAATCTGCAAGCTTGTTTTAGTACTAAAAAACCGCTACTGAGTTAAAAGTGTAAAGATTTTTGTGTATTTTTTTGTACGGAGGAATAAGCTGGGGTAATTGGCTAGTTTCACCGTTCACTAAGAGTGGGCCGAGCGCTAGGTGTACTTAATATATATATTTATTTTTTGTAGGAAGATACAAACGGTGGTGGTGATTTATAACAAGTGACAATTATTTTATTTACTTTCCCGTAAACATACGCGACTAGGTATACAATATTACTATCGAAAGGCAAATATTATGGTAAGCTGTGCATAATCATTTATTTGGACGATTCGCCCCTGCTTCCTATACTATCTACTTTTACTGGTGAGCATTGCAACAAGTGCCGTGTGAAGTATGAAGTATGATCAATTGCTCATTTTCAAGCGGTCCTTAAACTTTGTCGCATTCTATTTATAAATTCCCAAGCTAAGGAAGGTATTGGCTACATTTTTAATATGTGTTAGTCAATGTAGAAAAACGTAGGTTGATTTCTAATTTTACTGGTAATGACTTAGGATTTAGGTATTAGAGATATTCTTATAAGTGCACTAAAATAAATATTAAAATTGTATTAATTTTTTATTTCAAATTTATTTAGAATAAATATATGTTTACTGTATTAAAACGGGAAACCTATTCCTAGTTAGGCAGTTTGGCATCTCCTTATTTTTTATTTATTTTAAACTAATAAAAAATACTTTTCGTTACAATTTATAACCATTCTTCCTCGTTATTATTTGTACAAAAATTGTTTAAAATCTAAAAAAATGTGTTTTTAAGATTTAAGTAGATACCAAAATATTTCAATTTCGGGACCATTTTCTTTTAGTCATAAATAACCGTTAACATTTTCCAACGGAGCGGCGTTGGAAAATAGAGAATGGAATATGAAAGGCATTTGCAGGCCTTTGACCTGTCACTGGCTTGTTTATTTCCCATCTCAAAACGTTCCCCATCTCTGTTGTAATATGTTTAACGGTAAGGTATTTATTACTTTAAAAAAATGGTCCCAAAATCAAAATATTTTGATAAATTATAATTACGTGAAAAGGCTTAATTAAGAGCCGCTTAAAAATGAGCAATACTTGATTATACATATTTCACACAGAGGTGAAATCAATTCCTTGTCTACAAACATTTTGACAAATTGAAAACATTGTAGATAAATAGGTGTGTAAATACAAGTCATGGTAGAACTGGGTTCAATTACAACCCGCCTCCATTTTAATTTTTTTTTAAAGGGTCAATGAAATACTGTCCATTAAAAAAATTGTAATACTTGTTAACATAAAAAATGATTTATAATTTCCGCGAAAACGCTTTATTGCATTGACTACGCTCCTAATACGTCACGATTCGGTTAAACTTTTTCTGTTGTTTGTGACCGTTTAAGTAGACCGACGTATGTTTCATGGATCTTGACGTCACGATTTTCAAGGCCAATCTTGTGGCGTTTTTGTGGACGCGTGTTTTTAAACGATTCAATTAAAAAAATATCCATATTAATTTTGAAAATAAGATTAATTTTTCTTAATCCATTTCACGCATTTTTATCGGTGTTTATAGTATTCGATAATTCCCTAGTGTTTTAATATCGCTTTGATATTTAAAGGTGCAATTAAATCAAATATATTATATGTAAACAGTTGACATCATAGTCTTTTATTATGTTTTAATTGTTTGTGTTGTCTTGACTTTTTTTAAAAAAAATTTATTTCTTTCTTTTTTTTAACCTTTTTTTTACTGATTTTAGTATTATTTCATTTTTTTTGTTTTTGATCAGGCTGTTAGAAATCGCTAGAGGCTATAAGTCCGCCATTTAACCATCTATACCTTTATTTTATTTTGTATTTATCGCATTGTAAATATTGGATATTAAATATTTATAATTATTATCAAATAAATAAATAATAATGATAATGCAAGTGGTAAATGTCAACAAACAATAATCATCAGTACCTTTGCAAACGTTTCTTTTATTTTTTTATTTTGTTAATAAATTTCATAAAAAGTACATGTTTTTGTAAAATTCTAAACATATCTACTTTTACACATCTTGTAAATGTTATCACTGTAACTCTCTAAGAAAAGAGACTAACTCTAGTGCTTCGAGAGTGATTTACACTGTTTTAGTTGTTTATTTATAAGAGTTTATATAATTTTAAATACGAGTACATGAGAAAAAAAAAGAAATATAAATAAAAAACATAAAACAATAATACATTCATACTAATTAAAATTTAATGTTTTTTTTACACGTGTTCAAAAAATTTCTTTAGATTAACTTTGAATTTAACTAGTGATATATTATTTTTAATAGTTTTGAATTCATTGGGAAGATTATTTTCATTTTTTACACCTTTGAAGACAAAGCTATTTTGACCATGACTTGTATGGAATTTAGTTTTAGAAATCCACTGTTTGCAAACCAGCGCTTTAGAAATTATCCTTGTCTCCGGTAAGCGGTGGATAGATTGTAAACCAGTGTTTTAATGCATTTCCACTGCAACTGCATTCTAGCAAACTGGTTGTTTACGGTTTACATGCATTGTGCAACCATTACACCTACCCATACCTGTGGCGACTCCAACCTGCTACTTGTTATATTATGTTGAATATTGTATCTATCCACTCGCTTATTCCGTAATCGGGATATGTTTAAAACACCCCGTGTATTATACATAAAAACTGGTTGTGAAAATACACCATATCACTCTGTATTTGCATACAGACCTCGTTTCTTTTCCATTCATGCATCTTCATGACTTTTGACATGTCCATCTTTTGTTTTTAATATTGTTGACTCCTCTTCGTGCTGCTTCGGATATCCTAACCAATCTTCTGAACACATCCTGTGGTCTTGTCCCTTTCCCCTTCTCTATGATTACCTGTATTATTATGAATGGAGCTTCTCGCTACTATCCATGACCCTGTTATAGGTCCTGTCGGATATACAGATCTGGTGGCTTCTAAAAAGAATTTCAAGGTTTTTAAAAAGTTTTGTAATCATTTCGGCGAATTGATCATGTCCAATCAATTTAATCCCAGTCAGTGAAGAGTTCACTTCCCTCTCTTCTCAATCCAATAAAGTACATATAATGTACTTCTGGATTACTTTATTTCAGCACAAAGATGCTAAGGCTACCAGATTTCAGAGAGCTCTTTCGAGCAGCTTTTCTCGTTTGACAACTAGCAAATTTTCCATGTATGTGGGCACCGCCAAGGAGACTTATGTCCTCAAATGCGGTGTGCGGTATGTGGTGGGCAAGCTGTCCATCTTCGAGTATTAATTTGTTCAATTTAGTCATGCCATGTTTTCCTCGTTTTCTACATCCATCAACATTCTCATTATAAATCTTTTAGTGTCACATGTCCAAACCATCGCAGAACTCCTTTCTTGATTTCGTCAATAATGCTTATTACCTTACATACCTAATGCACAGATCTCGGCATTTGTACACCTTAGTTCCTAATTGTATCACATATTCGCCTGAGCGATCGCATTTCGACCGCAGTCACTCTACTTTTATCCTTTTTTTTATTAGAAGGCAAAATAATCATTTTGATTATTTCATTCGATATTGAAGTCAGAATGTTAAGTATTATTTTCACTGTGAGAGGACAAATTTATTTCCTTTTTTTTTTAATAGAAAAAGAAATATTTGCGTTCTTATGATTTACCCAAATATTTAATTTTGATGGCCATTTTCAACGAGTTGTACATAACTCACTATTAGAAAATGGATTCGAGTTGGTGTAGAGTAGGATTTGAACCACGGACCTTAGGTCCGTGAGTCCGCGACACTAGCCACAGGACCACAACCCGATTTTCTTACTTCAATGCGCGCCAATTTTGATAAGCACTATATTGCTAACACCAATTCGTCGCGATCGTAGAACAACGCCGGATGTGCAAAAATGCGACCTTGACTTTCTTTTATATTTGATCTTGAAAAGGTTTTATAAGGCTTTATATTCCAGGATCGAAAAAAATTAAATGTACATATAACTAAAACAAATAACGGACTTTTATACTGATCAAGTTGTGACAGTCAGTCGCGTGCACAAAGTTTTTCACTAGGGTAGGCAGTAGAAAAAAAAACGTTTTTTATAATATAAGTAACACACCTTACCAAACAGTTTCCTTCACTCGTCATATAGTTTAAATCATAATGTTTTGTATATACACACCCAATTAGCCAAATAAAATCTTCACAATACAAAGCACTAAATTTACGTGTAACATGAATATTTTTTAAAAATTAAATCTTACTTAGGAGTGCACCTTCCTTTGCTTACAATAAGTTTTTTGTCCATAAAGGATAACCGAGAAAACGCGTTGTTTCGGAAAACGGTTAAACACACATTTCCGTTAATATAACAAGTTTCACAAAACTCCATTTCATTTTTTTATTAACAAAATAAACGTGGTCCATATTTTTGGTTGTGTGAAAGAATCGATTTGAGGCGTTTGAGGTTATTTACTTGACATTTGATCTTTAACCGTCTTTAATTAAACAATAATTTAAAACAATGCCGATGTAAGTAATGTATTCGTTTTTTCTTTCTAAAATAATGCACCAAAGTTCGTGAAAAAGCACTGCCTACAAAGTTGCCCATACACGAGTAATTATAACTGAAAAAAAAACCCACACATACACGTTTTGTTCATGTAAACAACAGCTGCAATATGAACAAAATAAGCATTCGTAGGTTGAGGCTTAGCCGACCCTGGCTGATGGCGGCGCGCCGATCGGTACGATACAGTACCTAACCGAATTATATTTGGCGCATTTAAATTTTACAAATAGTAACTTGTTTATTTTATATTATTTTTTGTGATAGTTTTAATGAAATTCTAGTAGGGTAGGAACTGTTTATGTACCTTTATGGAACGCAAAGCTGCTATCATGAAAAGTTGAAGAAAATTACATGCGTCGTTATTATATGATCATGACAATATGATCTCATTATTCTTGATAAAATGTTGCATTGTGTTAGTTTGTTAAATGTAGAGAAACGCGAAGGCACATTAATTTTATTGCATGTCCCTTTAGGTCTGGCTGATACCGCCATGTTCAGAATAGGATAACTTACAGGCACTTATAAACTTCAAATAATATTTCTTTAGTTAAAGGCTGCCACCAACTAAGTAAGGAAGGTGCTTGATGCAATTTGTCGGAGTCATTAGCTCCATCTAACAACGTATCTCTTCTGTCTTTATACAATCTGTTCTTCTGAGGAAACTATTAGCATTCAAATAGTAGATAAGCTTGTTTCTGTAATGGGCTGGACGCTGGACTATTATTTACTTTAGTTAGAAATATTGGCGAAGGTAGGTGTATTATAATATGTACATAATATTTACTTAAACACAGATAGAACAGGGGCGAATCACTCATATAAGTTATTATGCTCAGCCTACCATTATATTTGAAAACATATAATAATGTTTTAAAGTAACTGTATTTATAGGAAAATCAATCAAATAATCTTTATTTAAGTATTTAAAATCACAGACATCGTTTTTATTTTCCTGTAAAAATAAAAATGAAAATTTGTAATGTGCACCCAGCCCGTTCCCAGTGAATGGAAAAACCAAAGATTTTACACGAAGAAACTATCCTATTATATGTATATAAAAATGTATGCTATGTTCTACATTTTAAACTCAGTTGCGGTTATTCTCTTCTTAAGTAAGCTTCAGTTTCAAAATATTATTTGGTGTTCTTCATTTGGAAAATAGTATTTCAAACGTTATTTCTAAAGGACTATTTTTCTTTGATATCGTACAGTTGATATATAACATAGGACATGTGGCGTTCGACGCAACCCTTTTTGGCATTTTTTATTTGTATAAGGTTTCGGTCAGTGCTTATTATTGATATTTCAATCATAATGGAAATATTTCCACTAAATGTCATTGTGACACTTTTTTCGTCAACTTTTTCACCAGTGCTGTATTAAAAAAAGTGGAGAATATAGCTACATATACCGCAAAGCTAATAATTATTTTTATTTGAGTTGATTTAATAGATTATTGGTAATAATCTTCTGTTGTCTCGACGGCTGAAGTAGAGATGATATTAACAAAACCACAGAAAAAGTACCCATTTAAATACAATATTAAATAAAATATGTAAGAACAAATTCATGATTTCTTTAATTGTCAACCGTTAACCTATAAAACAAAAAACCTTTCGCCACTGAGATTGAGGCATTACCGAGTAATGAAGCACATTTAGCCAATAAATGTATTCAACAAAAACAATTTAACAAAAGCAACACGAAACTATATGTTATTGCCTAGTTTAAATATAATCCCATCAATAATTGTCTATAAATAATATAAAATAAAACACTATTATTATTCTAATCTCACGTACCTTTAACTTATTAAGAATATAAATAGTAATGTATCTATGAGTTATAAAAATACATGGGGTACCTACTAAGTATGTTCAAAATTTGGAGATGTTAAGCTTCCTTGAAAATTTTCGTCAACTCAAAGGCTTTATTTTTTCATCAAAAATAAGTATTTGAGTTAATTATTTACATTAATATTTCGCTTTCCAAAAAACCTCTTAATAATTTAGGCTGAAAGATTAGGAATCGAGTTGTGGGTAATTGGTAGATTGTTTTGAATTCCGTTTAGTCTCACCTTTGGAAGCCTAAAATTATATCTCCTTTTTTGTTGGTTTTGAGAGTATTTATTGAATTTAATACTCTTCAACAAAGTCCGATTTTCATTTGTATATTGAAGTTAAGTATTTCGAGTTTGATAAACCTTTCATTATTTATTATGCAACGGATTTTTTAACACTGAAATTATTCTGTAAGCTTATTGTATTTTTGAATGTTCATAATAAACAGAATTGTTTTTTAGATATTAAAAAAATGAGAAAAAACTGCGATACCACATCCATGCTACGAGCTTACGTCATTTTAAATAAATTTGTTCAATATTCTCATTTCAAATTCTATTATGTCACGATAGATAATCACAACAAAGGGCGTGTCCCGCGGGGGGTGGGGCCTGAACAATAGGCATTGTTCGCTCTGTGCCGCGATTGGTCGGGCGAGCGGCGCCCCGCCCACACAATGCCCCATTGTGCCGAGGACACAATAGGCCAATCGGTTTTCCCGACGCGGACAAAGTACATTACGTCGCTATGTACAGCCTGGCGGAAAATTCTGCGGCTTTGGGGTGGGAAGGCTTTTTCGGATTGGGGAATGTTGTAGTAGACAAGTAAGCACCTAGCTGCTACGTTCATCTATTTATTTATCGTTATTATGAGGTATTTTTGTGATCGATTTTTAAATTCATGTTTATGAATAATTATTTACCGTTTTTTAAATATTATTACTGTGAAGAAGGTGTGCAACGCCATTTTCGTAATAAAATGCCCCAAGGGCGCTTTTTTATTTTTTAGAAAAAATTGCGTTTTTATAATTTACCCAAATGTTTCAATTTCGGTCGCCATTTTCAATGAGTTGCATTCAGTTTTAAAAAATGATTCTACGAATATGAATTTAATTTTAAATGAAAATTTATAATTTCGATTATTTCATTCGTTTTATCTCAACGTACTACGGATATATTCATATGGTTATATAACGCGATTGTCTACAATGAATGTGATCCCAGTTCGATTCCTGACCCTAACAAAAGGCAACTCCAGAGTGCCTACTAAAAAACTTTGCATTCAGATGAAATTCATAGCAGAGTCCGTGTTTTCTTTATTCTGTATGTACATATTATTATAACGGGTGGCTTTTTAAGCACCATTTTCGTAATAATCCCAAAGGACGCTCTACAAAATGATCCCTTGAAAACGGATTCTAATTTAAGTTTAAAAAAATAAGTCGCTGCCTAATAAATCTCACCCCCCTCAGTAAAGATTTCAGCTCTTTTACTTCATAATAGTCAACAGATGGAAGAGTCGAGAAAATTTAAAAGTTAAAAAATAGGCAGAATGGTGAATGTTACACCGTGTGTAAACAAGCCAATGACACGTCATAAGCCCTGTAAATGTCTAGACATCCATATGACCTTCTCAAACATGTTGTTCTTATCTGTTGCAACTAGTTAAGATTATTAAAAATATATATTTGTATTAGATAAAGTATTTTTATTTATTTAAACGTGATATCACAATAATTTATTTATGATTTGGAAAACAGAGGGGTTTTAAGTTTTTTCCTGAACATCTCTTTACTCTTACCGCTTCGCACCTTTGCTGGGAGAGCATTTCACATCCCCCAGGGCCAGCGACCGCAAATGGACGAGAACCTATATTCACCAATTTTGTCGCGTAACGGTTTTAAAAATTTTCATAACGCCATGTATGTAGCGGCTGATCTAAACGTAAGACGTCTGTCAGCTATATCACCTGGAATACAGCTATACAGAATTTGATTTACATTAATTATTCAAGTAAATTGTCTGATCTACTCATAAAAAATATTTTTTTGTATTTGCGCCCATAACGATCCAAGAATATTAAATTCCTAAGCTTTTAAAACAGAAATTCAATAGGAATTCAAAACATGACAGGAAAATAGACTTGATGAAATAATCAATCACTCTTTTAAATGACTATACTATACTAGCATTTCATTGACTTATGATTAAACCACCATAATAGTTTTTTCTATGAAAAACTTTTTTAATTATTTTTTTGTTTCTGGTAAGCAGGAAAGGTTTTTTTTATTTTTTAATTGCTCGTAGGTACCTTATTATGTTTAAAAAAGTAGAACGAATATTCGAAATTGAATTCGAATAAATTATATTACTACATAATTTATAGAGGGCGCCCCCGGCGGGAATATTTGGAGCAAGTGTACGAAGATTTTATCTGCGCCTCTTATGTCGAGCTGAAGAGGGCTGCAGAAAATAGAGACCAATGGAGGACGAGATGCAGGACTTTGCTGCAAACCAATCTACAGGAATGAGACTGCAAAAAAAGAGCTATTGGTCCTATTGTTAACTATTCGATATTGTTCTCCAACACAATTTCAGTAACCTAAATTATTCAAGAATATTCGAAGATAAAATACGTAGGTAGCTAATTTTTATTTGATGTTTTTAGCCAACCCTAACGGAACAGCGGGAGTTAAACCCGAAATCAAAAACGCTACATAAATTTTAATGATAAAAACACCTGACATATAAAGCATTTATGTCTATTTTCTTGACGGCAGTATTTTTTTTTCATTAAATGGCTCCAACATACCCAGCAGACCTCTGTATTGGGTAAAATTCATGTCATATAATCTACTTTCAGGTCAGCATTTGATACAAGCAGAAGAAAATCTGGCAAGTTCCGGCGTTGCCGGCCCCTCTGCTTGGGTTGGAACCAATTGCCCTCACACTTACCAATCATCGATAGTCGCAGCCAGTGATCTCAACTGAAATCTCACTTCTTTATATTTGGATAATTTATATAGCGCCGTTTTTGTAAAAATCACCTCAAGGGCGCTGTACAATAAATAAATATCTCACCACGTCTTGCAGCTACAGAGCGAATGGACGGTTGGGATTCTTGTTTCTCTTCTAAAATTATGATATATAGGAGCTAGATTACAGCACGTCTTGCAGCTACATAGCGCATAGACAATAATAAATCTAGCCCCTATTTACATTTTTTATTTTTTATTTGACAATAAAGTTTAGAGATTTAGTGATAATTAAAAAAATGAAATAAAAAACAAATTCATAAAAATACCAGTTAGATTACAATAAGTCTTGCAGCTACTGAGCTCATGGACGGTTGGAATTCTAGACCTCATTTACTAAATTTGGATATTTGATAGTTGATAACATTGACCTTTTGAAGCTATATTACTAATCGTCTTGCAGCTACAAAGTGCATGGACGAGTGAAATTCTGGCAACTTAAAATTATCAAAAAGTTTACAATAACAAACATTGAGCATTATAGTAAATTTGTAAAGTGTTCGTGCTAAAAAGTAAACAATAAAAAACTTAACAGATAAAGCACTGTTTCAACACTATGGATAACATAACAAATAAAAATATCCGAAGGCTTGCTTTCGTAGATTTTGAGTAGTCACTGTACCTTTCCCTCAATTTTAAAATCAGAAAGTAAAACCAATATTGAACCACCTGCTCCACAAACGTAAAGTTTATGTTATGTTTTTGTTCTTTTATTGTGTGTTTCATAATATAAATAATACAGGTATTCTTAAATAAAATATAAACATAAAAACGTAGTTTTTAAAGCTGTCTTAACAGCTTGTTATTTCTTTCTGTATATTAAGTCTTGTGTGTATAATTCTCACACGTAAAAAAATAAAATATATTGTTAAGTGTCCTTGGCACGCGTAACCCCAGTGAGGTCGCATTATTTTCTTTATAAATTAATATTGTTTATAATGTGAAAAAAATAACAATAAATAAAAATGAATAATATGTTAGCTTAGTAGTAGTTAGGGAAGTGCAGAATGGTAAAGCGCCCTTCCATTGATTTTCCATTAAAACAAAGTTATGTCAATCAGATATTTATTAATATTATTATTAATAATACTATTATTCATATGCATTATACTGATAAACTTTTTGATAAAAAAAAATTTTTTTTGAGCTTCATTAACAGATAAAATTCTTTGAATCCTTCAATATTTCAAAGTTCAAAGTTAGCGTGTATAAATTATACAAAATAAAAGTTTTTTTTCCCATTTTTTCCGATGAAAATCATTAAATTCATTGACCGGGTATTTTTTTTTAGAATTCTAATTCATTATGTGTATAGTATGTGTATTTATTGAAAAGACTTTTGTTGATCCAAACACTTAAAAATATTTTTTCAGTATAGTCCATACAGAAGATTTTATCAGTATACTAACGATCTATGTCTCTCTAGATTGATTGTAATATAAATAGTTTATTGATAACTATGTTCCAAAAAATACGTAATTAAAAAAAATATACACCTGAGCAATGATGACGCTAGTCAAATTGGCATTTTTGATTTAAGTATGCAGAAAAGTTTTTGAATATTTTTTCCATCCGCACAATTAAGGACAAAGTTCTTTTAAATATTAATAGGACCTTAAAAACGAAAATATCCCTCGTACACTTTTTTTTACTTAAATTCCAGATGCTACAGTGGCAAAATGATTATTACGCCACTGTACATTCTAAAATCATTTCAAACTAGATGACACAAGTGAGAGAATTAAGTTGCGCCTTTGTTTTCTGGGAATGAATGTTAGTTTGCTGATAGCGCTTTTCAAAAAAATACATTTTTTTAAGTTATGCCACTGTTGTTACCGGGGTGCAATATATTTTAAATTAATATTTAACTAGTTACAATAGGATAATTATGCTCCCAGTGAGACAAGATTTTGCCTTGTCAGTATGTTCAATCTATCTAAAGTTGAGATTATTATTTTTGTTTATTATTTTATTTTATTTATTTCGACTACAAACATATGTACAGGTTAATCGATTTTAAATCAAAACTATAAGAAATGTATACATAGTAGGGCCTGCCATCCAATAATATATATTTACTTAATTATACTACAATAAAGCGACGATGGTTTACTAAAAAAATAATATACTTTAAATATAAAAATTTAAAAAAATGCACTAAACTAGGAGATAGTAGAAAAAAAAGAAGGAAATTGATAAGAAGTGGTGAAAGATGAGAAAAAAGGAGTGGAAAATTGCATTTAATTTTAATGATTAAGAGCCATAAAATAGACAAAACGTCTATTCTCTGTTATTCTGAATCAATTCTATTAGTTCTCTTCTGTATCTATTATATGGAGTGTTCAAAATATCAAGACTATTTCAATTCTTGTTAAATGATTCACATATAGGTACGAGGGATAGTAGAATGTTTCCGATGATTAGTTTTAATATTACGAATATAGAAAATATCAGACAGTCTATGTATAAGTGTTTTGGCCGTAGGAATACTTCAATCGATCTGGAATGATAAACTATTCTCTACTTCTCAGTTTATCCGTACGGAGAAACGACGTGATGGTGTTTGTTGGTTATGTTTATTTGTGAATAAAAACGTTGTGATATTTTTCGATGTCTTAAATTTTTAAAGAAAGGTGTAATTTTTTTTAAATATTTTTTTTCTGTCAAAAAATAGTAAAATATGAATCTCTCGGTTGATCGATCAATAACCCCATTATATAATATTGATTATGATTCGAGAGTTCGTGAGAAGGCGCTTCCCTATCGGCTTCTCTCGCGACTGTGGAGCGTTAAACGGAATATAGGCGTCCTTCGCGCACGGAGTAGGCGCAGGTGGGCGGGGCGCCGCCGGCCGAGCGAGACGGCGCGCAATCCCAACGGAAAACCCAACGCGCGCGAGCGAAACGGCACCACTCTTTGTACGTTCGTCCGGGTGAAAATCCCGCGGAGGGAGAGAGAGGTGGCTATACTTTTGTTCCGCGACAAGAGGAAAATTCTAAAGGCTGAGCGAGACAATCGTCACTGTTAGGTATTGTTGTAACGGCGCGGGGACGGAACGAGACGGAGCGATGAGAAGATACATATTTTGTAAGCGGTAGAGGGAGAAAGGTGTTTTCGGTTGTACGTAGCTTTTGTTTCGTTTTGTTCTCCGGTTTGTATGGAATTGGGATTTTGCAGGCAGTGTAAGTCGTGACTCGACGCGGGTCGGTGGTATATAGGAATCTATTATTTCTATACGATTATTAAATCTGTTATCAAAAGTCCGCCCTTTAGCTGATAAATCCATAGCAGCTGATCGCTCATCCATTATTTTCGATATCAAAATCATCCAAAAATAAACATCCAAAAAAACAATTAACAACCAAAGAAAAACAATTTAACTATTGTTCAAATTAATAACAATCGAACTGTTATCAGACCAAATATTATTTTTTAATTTATGCATATTTTTTTTCATTGTGTTTTTTTAGACTATTGTTACAATAAGTGATTACTCAAAGACATCAATAAAGTTTTATAATTTTGTGACATTTTTGTTTCGGAATATTTTCGTTTTATTAATACGCGTTATAATATCACAAAAGTGGACAGTTGTGAATTAAACTACATTTGCCGGTGAATTTTAAAGTTTTAGTTCTAAATTCAAAATTTTGACAGTTTACAAAACAGCATGCTACTACGCGGAAAGTAGCAGAGACGACTCATTTTCGAAAATGCCAAAGGTACGCAAAAACATTTAATTTTATTTAAAAACGCGTTCAATTGAAAAAATTTAAACAATCTTCTCAGTGTTTTTCTTTTTTGTTGTTGTTTTATTTTGAAAACCTTATTTAGTTCATTAAATTTAATAGATTACATAATGTTTTTTTAATTAATTTAGCTGATTCGGGTTTCGGGTAATTAGTTTGAGGCGTCTTTTGAGGTTATTTATATAAAATGAACGCTACATAAATGTACTTTTTTAAACAATGTTTAATTATTAAGATTATATTTCATGGTTCGGGCTATATAATTGACCTTTCCTGCATTTGATTGTATGTACCTACCTAATAATTTTATAATTTTTACGGGTAAATTTAATTACGTAGGTAGAAAATAAGAACAATTATATTATTAAGGTAGTTTGACTGTGACCAAATATTTGAAGACACGTGCTAAATGTAATTTTCAAACGATTTTATTTGACAAATGTAAACAGCAAGATGAAGAATTAAAAAAAAAAAAATTAAGCAATACAGGGCTTATGATTTGTCATTTGCTTCAATAATTACTTCGTTAAAAATTCTGCTTGTATTTAAACATACATTGTTTTGAAAATTTTCGACAATTCCTTATTTTATGGCAACCAAAACGGGAATTAAATCCGAGAAATTTTCCCAAATTTTCCTAAAATTTTTTTTAAACAACGTGGTGTCTAGGTAATCAATAAAATCTTAAAATTGCTAGTAATAGTAGTTAGTAAATTTATTTAAAAATACAATCGATTTTCAATAACTAATATTTGAATCGCAGAATTTTTCAAAAAAAAAAATTAAAACAGTAAATGTATGCACCTAAAAAAAATAATGTCAAAGAATTGCATAGAAATTCCTATCAGTTTTGCAACTGAACATTACATATTTACGAGTCTCTGATAACAATTAAATTGCTCAGCAAATTTACGACAATAAAAATTCACGTAAAATGAAAGACGTCGTGGGTTTTGATCAATTTCACCATCGTAACTGGTTTCTGAAATTAAGTTATTAATTTAATATTTTTTAAAGTAACCTTAATATATATTGAGAAAAATATGGACCTTTATACTTTACAATATAGAAACTTGTCGTAAGTACCTAGTGGGAAACTGTAATATAATATTTTATATATTTATTTATTAAATTAGACCATATTACAATTAGTATATTAACTGATATTTACGCTTACTCTATTTACATATCTACATACATAATTTTACTGTAAACGTAACATTTATTTTAAAATTAATTGAAACTCTTTTCATTCGTCATAAATTCAAGCATCTTTTCCTACATTTTTAAACCTTTATCTATACAATTTTACTATTCCGTTTTTTTTAATTGCCAGTCTTATTCAATCCTTATATCTAGTTTCATACTTACAAAAAAAAATATTTTCCACTGTCTTACCAATGAAGTATTTTAGCATTCGATTTCTAAGAAATCAAAATGGAAAAAAAAAAAACATTTTATAAGTATGTCAGTCTCTTTTTTATTGGATCCAAATATCCGTCCCATGGCTAAAAATAATGCTTTAGAGCAGTTATCTATATGTGGAATAATTAAAACAAATATTAAGTACTTATCACCGATAACCAATTAAATAACTATTGTTATTTACTCCCCGAATACGCACGCGTACCTATGTATTTGATTATGCAAAATATTTTACGAAATACTTTATTATAACTTTTATTTCGTGAAATTAATTAATTGGTTGATGTTGAAACTTAATTAAAATAAATGCAGTATTGTATAAAATCACTATTTGAAGCGTCCATGACAAGTTTCCTATTATAAAGTTACTATTTTTTAAATGGCGCCATATGAGTTAGAAAGGGGTGTTTTCGACACAATGGCTAATTTGAGGTAAAAATCCTGAAAAGGGAGATCGTATGGAAATAAGTCCTTCTTATATTATTATGTAAGCGCGTTCGCCTACCAGGCTTGAGGGTCTGAGTTCGATTCATGGTAAGGTAAACATAAAATATCGGTTTGCTTGGAATAAAATATCCATACCTTAAACTTTAAGGCTTAAA
The DNA here is from genome assembly GCF_059751315.1 of Micrasema longulum. Lineage (NCBI taxonomy): Eukaryota > Metazoa > Arthropoda > Insecta > Trichoptera > Brachycentridae > Micrasema > Micrasema longulum. Next base: position 199,264 of record NW_028278654.1, read on the forward strand.
GGATAAACCACGTAAGTCACATTATATATTCGGATGATTCATACAGCGTTATTTTTCTGAAAATCACCTGAAGGGCGCCATACAATAAATAAATATCCCAGCACGTCTTGCAGCTACAGAGCACATGGACGGTTGGGATTCTAGTTCCTCGTTACCAATTACATATATTACAATTATTATTGGACGAAATGTTCTGGAAAGAAGGTTTTGTTATTATGCGATTTTCAAAACTTCATAAATTTTTAACCAAATGAGATAATTTCAGTCTATAGTACTTTCAGTGTAAAATAACTATTATTTTAATAATGAAAGTACATATTCAAATAGCGTATCTGGGTCTACTGATATTTTTTGCATTAAAACAAAGTGGATTCCAGATTTTTACTTCAACTTAATTTTTTTTTTGACGAAAGTGGACTTCAGGGTTTTAGTGATTATACCTTAAATTTTAATAATTATATAGACGCCAGATTATTCTTGTCTAGAAGCTACAGAGCACGTGAATAGTTAGAAATTCACAATTTTAAAAAATTACGAAGAAGTGTTTTTGATGACTAAATAATAGTTTTTCTTTTCTGGGCCCTAGTGAGGTGCCTCGATTCGCATCCGTTAAGGAGAATGGGTGTTATGCAGACATTATATAGGCGGCATTTGGTTCAGTGAGTTAATATTCAATCTCTGGACAGTTTTAACACTGTTGAATGTGGTGCCTCAGTTTTGAGAATAGGTGTCTCAGAAGAATCTTGACTGGGCCTGCGGATTCTGCGAATGTCTCCTGGGAGCCTTGACCACGCTTGCCTACTTTGCAAGGCACATGGTGTTATGTCAGAATTACGAGACGCGAACCTGATTTGGGAGAACGCACAAGTTTGTGCCTTCTGTGTGTGCCTTCCAACGCAGTCGTTCAGATGAATAACTTCAAAGGAAATAAAAGGGAATTTTGAGCCATAATTTCAGCATAAAAGAGTTATATTTTGTAGTTTGATATTGTAATGCCATCGCGCCAATCGATTAAAGTGCTAAATTTGTTACAAAACCATCACAATACATGGGAAATGAACCTGGATGTGGTGGTAGTAGTAGTGGTTCCAAAGATATTAAAGATCTTTATTTGCGCATGCGCGGACTTGTGAAATTCTGTATTGAGGGATCGCCTTTAAGAAACTAAAACACTTCAGCTCCATATTCTGGAATCAGTCAGAGCGCAGTGTATTTTATACCAGTCCGCGCATAACTGCGCAGTCGAAAAATTGTGCATGGGACATCGAATCCATCTCCGATCACTACGATTCAAACATATATTAATTCGAGTTATTTAAAAGATTACTTGACTTATTGCTGATTTTATTGAATAAAATAAAAATTAAAACTGATTATTTAGAGGTAAAATTTTATGGGAAGCATTGCTTACATCCAATAAATGGACGGGTCTCGTATGGTGGACACTGGGCACCATATACCCTAGGAAGGCTAGGAATCTAGCTAGGAAGCGGACATGGATCGAAGATAATAATGATGAAATTATAATTTACGTATATAATTAAGATTACATGTCCTGCAGCTACAAAGCCCAAGCTTTTAAAATTGGATTAACGCTATTATCTTGGCAAGGTTACGTTAGGTTCACGTTTAATTCGACAATAGACGTTGTGTATTGTGTCTCCGTTCGCCGTTCGCCATTCTAGGTCGCTATTACTGCATGCCGCCACTGTTGTGATTACAATTGACATCCTGGCAAGTGGCGACAACGTGGGGCACAATAGATCGTGACATCGTTTAATGCGCCCCCCTTAAACACCTTAATTTAAACGCCTCGGTGTTTGCCCGCGTAGATCTATGTACGTAAAAGTTGTGATAGTTCTTTTAAAACAGATGAAAAATATTTTTTGAGACGCGAACGTAAAAATCTTTTTATTTTTTCAAAAATTAGTATTTGGATCACTAATTTTTTGTAATATTCATCGTATTAGAAGCCTTTTTTTTTAATACACATTTATATACATTTAATACGTTAATATTTAAAGCATTTACTTTTTCGTCAAATATTTTACTAAAAGTTTTTAAATATTTGCATACAACCACTACCGACTTTTCTATGTCTACCAGTTCTGTCATAATAGTCACTCTATACCTATTAAACTCACACCCCTCCCTTCATCCCCCTCTGTTTTAAACTATTTCTCCGATAACATAAAATATTTTCACAACCTTGTCAGTGCATTACGTCGGCCTCGTAGTGTAATGGTCAGCACATTCGCCTACCATGCAAGAGGTCATGGGTTCGATTTCCGACATGGTTGATATGAAATATTATTTAAAAAGCTGTTTTTACACAATAATATTTAATAGCCCCTAGACTGGTACTTGAAGCGTAAGATCTTACCTTCATGTAACATTTTTTTTATCTAGATACGCTGCGATTGGTGTACCAGTGCAGTGCCCTATGCACCATTAGGTGCGGAAAGGGGATGATGATGAATCAGTGCATTTTTGTCCTAATCAGTGCATGTGCTTATTAAAATGCATGTCGTGTTGGTTTTATATTTTTGTGCAACATCTATGATGAAGGTGTTATAAGTACCTAAAACTCAAGATGTTTTTGAATATTGGCCAAATTTCGATAATGCGCTATTTAAATCCTTATACTTTATGTTATAAGAGTCGTTTTTTCTTTGAATTACACAACTTGGATGCCTTTATTTCTGAGTCTTGTAGAACAATATGACAACGTGATGAACCTTAATGCGCGTGCGCGGAAAACCGATCATTTGCAATAGGACTGGACTCAAAATGAAGAAAAGTATCCAGATTCCGGCGTATTTAACGAATACTATCAAGTCCAAGGTACCTTGATATTCAGTACGTTTATATATGAAATGCACATACGATAATTGCAGGAAAATTGTAGTTTTTTTTTTCACATTATTTTAAATAATAAAATACATATTATTATTATTTTCAACTATTCAAAAGATTCGCCGCATCCACTTATTATTATTATTATCGTGGATTACTTATAAAGCACCATTTTCGTAATATAATACCTCAAGGGCGCTTTACATGTTGATTCTATTGTTAAATAAATTTAATTGAAGTTTTTATATTTGTAGTTTGATTAAAACAATTTGCTTTGTTGTCACATGCTACGGATTTATTCAAATGATTTAGAGAACAAGTGGGTTTTAAGTTTTTTCCGAAACATCACTTCACTTTCACAGCCTCGCACCTCTGCTGGGAGAGCATTCCATGCCATAGGGCCTGCGACCGCAAATGCGCGTTCACTAAATTTAGTGCTGTGTTTGCGTAGAGGTATAATAACTTTTCCTCTCGCTGTAGACGTAGCTGATCTAAGCGTGAGACGCCTTTCAGCTAGTTCATGTATGGGCGGAACGTGCCTGGTGGTCATATTCGAAACAATTCGAAATATAATTAATGTACAGGATCTTTTAAAGATTTATTTTGCATTGTGCCAATCAATTTTGGAGTACGGTATAATCAGTTGGGGTGGTGCGAGTGACACAGTTTTAAATAGTGTATTGGTTGCACAAAAATCTATCATTAAAATAATACTCCCGAGAGTCCCGATACAGACATCTACTGAAGAAATATTCCATAAATCACAACTTATGACACCAAAACAATTATACGCTAAAACAATACTCACTTATAGATTCAAAAACTACTCTTACTCAAATGAAAGACATAACCCCCACAATACATCACAAACAAATAATAAAATCACTAGATCCTCAACACATAAACAACTTAAACAAATACAAACTAATACCACTTTCGGACAAAGGGATTTTGAGTATTATTCAATTAAAATCTATAACCTACTTCCACTATCTATTAAAGCAATTAGTAATGAGAAAATGTTTAAAAAGGCTATAAAAAAATGGATAGTGGAGCTAGGTAGAAGTAAAATGGATTGTCTCATTCGCCCATACCAATGCTGAATCAACTGCTCCACAACTGTATGGCTTATGTTAGGTTTTTGTTGTTTTCATTGTGTGTTTTGTAATATAAATAATATAGATGTATATAAATACCTTGTTTTTAAAACTGTCTGAATATTTGTTAATTATGTTTGTTTTTTAAGTGAGTCTTCTTTGTTTTTTCTCAAATGTAATAAAAAATAAATAAAAAATTGTTAAGTGTCCTCGGCACGGGAAACCCCAGTGAGGTCACATTATTTTTATTATTAATTATAGTTTGTAAGCGAAAAATATGAATAAATATTAAAATTCGTTTGAAAGTAAATAATTTGGGTTGATTATGAGATAGCATTAAAAAAAAATTAAATGTAAGTGTAAATAAAGTTTGTTTTAATTAAATATTTTATTTTGATCTTGTCGGGAATTTCAATCCATTCTTGGTGGAAAAAAATCGTTCCCTTTTGTTAGCGACCCTTCGCTGTTCGCAGTATTGTGACGTAGACAATAATGGAGCAAGTAATACGTGGAACAATTGGCGATCTGACAGCAAATAATGGGCTATGGAAATCTCCGGTAAACCTGATCCGGACCAGCACTTGCAATTGAACTGTCAAATGCGCAGTCGGCGCTGGTTGACCTGTTTCTGACAGGGGTGTAGCTGGAGAACACGTGAAAAAATAAAAACACTGCATTATAATAAACCTATCATACCGTGTAACATTAATTATTATGTCTTCGTTTGAACGTCCGTATTTCTCCGATCCTTTCATTCGGTTCGTTAAACCAACTGGTCCAAGTAGTATAAAAAAATTCTTTTAGGCTTTGTTTAATACGCGAAATAATTCAGTTAGATGAATCCCACCCACATCAATAGAGGTTTTAGTTTTTTAACTTCCCAAAAATCAACAAATGTAAGAAGCTCTGAAAGGAACCGGTATCAAGACATACATAACAAAGAGGCAAAGACAGCAAAACTAAATTAATTGATTAATTCACAACTAACTCTATTTGACCCATTCGAATGAACTGTATAAAAACGTATAAAAACGTCGACAGGTTGTACCGTATTTTGGCGACAATAAGATGCATCGGAAAATTTAAATATAATTTTTTAACAATATTTTTAGTTTGTCCAAATTTTTGTAAAGAAGGATTATATTCAAGCCCCTAGGGAGCTGTTAATAACAACAATAAATAACATTTTCAAGAGAGGGCCCAAGAAGTCTAGGCACACACAGGGCTTGCAACCTTTCATTAGCTGGTTTATGTGGCCACTTTACACACTGTGTAACATTCACCATTCTGCCTGTATCTAAATACCTATATTCCTTCGGCTCTTCTATTTGTTGACGTTGTTAAAGAGCTGAAACCTTTATTGCTGCGGGTGAGATTCATCTAATTTAATTATTTCACCTACGTAACGCCTACCCACGCAACGCCTAAAAATATTTTTAATTTTTATACTTCTAATATAAATTTTATATTTGAAGCACTAACTTTGTGGTATTCATTATAATAAAATAAATAAAAGTTTTTGGGTAGGTAGGAAGAAACTGCTTTAAGGCAATATGCCCGCCTTTAATGTAGAAGATAATATCTAGGCAAAAAACGCATACCATCGGCTGGTTTAAGTGAGGATTTTACATACATAATGTTTTTTTTTTATTTATACAAGAAATTCATAGCACAAAAAAATATTTCGCGTCCCGATTATTGTAGTTTTAGTTTATTCACCCAATACACCCCTTTCAATAAACACGTTTGATCATTATCTGTCTGTGTATTCAGACACCTGAAGCCATAAAGGCTTTGCGGACTATCTTCCCAAACTGCCAATGCCTCTTCACTCTAAAGGGTCACATCGAAGGGAGCTCACATTTATCCATTGTACAGCTTCCTGCAGCATGGAACGATTCCAAATCTTTATATTCAGAATAACACAGGTGAAATCAAAATACCGTATGGAAAAATATCGTTTTACTTTGAATCTAAAAATTGTATTTGTCACCCTCTCTCAGCACCAAAAACGTGTGTTTATAATGGGCCGGTTGAATAAAAAAAATTGACTTAAATAAAGATTAAAGTTTATTTTTTTTTTCCTTTTTTGTCACAATGTGCAAAATAATTTGTTTAATATAACTTTTTCATGCGAACTCTTTTGTTCATTTCGACGAAATGAAAAAAATTCTTTAGCTTTAAACTTAGTTTAACTTTTTTTTTATGAAACTGGCCCTTAGTTTCTCTAATAATATTCATATTTATTTCGTGTCCAGGCAGATAAAGAATACGGTTCTATGATTGAAATAGAACCAGGACCCAGGACGAGCGTTTTCGGCTCTTTTCGACTCGTTAAACATCCTGAAAAAGGAAATCGAGTGCGAATAAAGCGGTGGCTGGCGTATTCGCCTACTGTTCTTGAGGTCCCGGATGCGATTCCTGGCAGGGTCGACGTGAAATATTTGCTTTGATAGATATTTCACATTACGATATTTATCTGTCCCTGAACTAGTAACTAAAGCGTAATATTGATCACCGTACCTTCCATGTGACAAAAATGATCTAGGTACGCTACGATTGGAGTGCCAATTTAGTGCACTATGCACTACAGGATGCAGATAGGTAAATGACGATAATGATTGATATTCTTGGTGGAATTGCATTTAAATTGAATGACAGTTTAATCTACTTAATTTTATCAAATCCTAACTGAAGTACCAAAGTTTGGTCTAAATTTTAAGGAGCGTAATTTGCCGGTCTAACGGTAATTATTTTTTAGCCATGTAAAACTCTTTAGTATATTTTTCAACGGAAATGAATTAAAATGTTTTTTTTTCATATCTAGTTCAAATTAACCCAATTTTTTTTTAATTTCGTAATATTGAAAAAACAGCGTTTTAAATATAAATACAAATAAATCGAATGATTTTATTTCTTTTTATGAGACTACAGACTTTCAATAGACGAGATATTTTGGAATAAAGGTATTTACAAACAAAAAAATAACATTATGTAAATTTAAATATATCTACTTGTTAATAATTTGTTTTTTACATAGCTTCTTACAACAATAATCGTATACTTAATTTAGGGCATTTTGTAACTAAATACGATCGTATGATTTAAAAAAAACGATTGTATATAAAGTCATGTATTGATTGATTTGGTGTTTGTTTTGTAGAACTCCATATTTAAACTTATAATATAAGAAATCTAACATTTGTTTGAAAATGCCCTAACAAGGCGAAACAATTGTCGCGAATTTTTGTTTTTTATTTGTAAAAATAAAATAAAGTGTTCAGTTGACTCAGATCAGTATTTGATTTTTTATATTATAAGTGATGTATTATATGTAGACTCGTGTTACATTACAGCCAACACAAAAAATCTTCTTCTTCTTCTTTATTTATTGGCTCTTTCACCTCCTTACTCGGGTGTTCTAGCCAGTGTCGAGTTTTTGATAAATTTGCACATGTGTTAGTACTATATGCAAGTAAGTTTGTTAGTATTTAACATAAAGTACTTTATACTATTTATAACCAGATATTTAAATTTAAAAAATATATATGATTATTGGGTGGAGAAAGGAAAGTTAAGAATATGAATAGGGAATGGGACGTTGATATCGGAGAGGTCAGATAGGAACTCAGGATAACAATCATTAATGAGGGATTAAAAAATCATTACATAAATCTTCCTCCTAGAGCTGACCAACACAAGAGTTGATTATCCGTCATCTTTTATTTCTATCATTATCATCATAAGCTTGACAGCCCTGGGTGGCTATTGGCTAAACTCAGGAGTCTTCTCCACTCTTGCCGGTCCTCTGCCCTTTTTCTCCAGTTTCTTACCTCCTAAGTTGGCATTTTAAGCGGTTTTCGCCGTCCGTTTTAATTACATGGCCCTTAAAAGCATTCACCACATACCCGAATCCATTTTAAAGACCAAATGTCTTTCTTCGGATTCACTCATACAAGCAAGCATTTTTTTTTTCATTTAGAATTGATTAAATTTCATCCTTTACTAACCAAATTCAGAAAGGAAAAGCGCGAACAAATATTTACATTTACAACTTTCAATGTCTCTTTCACTGCCGCTCTAAAACCACCCCTCATCCTCTACAAGGTAGAGACAAAGGGAAGTATAAATAAAATACATAAATAAATCCTTCACCCATTTCAAATTACTTTATATCGACAGTGATAGGAAACGTTAGTTACTACTCTCTGGAGCACCAGAACGCCCCCAGGTGACAGTCAAGGCCAGTCACCGGCAACGCATCCAAAAGCAGCAGACTTACCCAAAGACTACTGGTTACAAACCAACTTTTGCCACCACTTATACCTACTCAAACTGTAATTATTGAAGAATTGTACCTCATCAAACGAAAGCAATAAAGGAGACGTATATTCCGTGCTCAGGGAAGTCCTCAGCAAAAGATGTCCACTGATAGGGGCACCCGCAATCAAAAACCTCAGTCCCCAGACACGTCCAGTGACTCCTGTTAGGTAAAGGATTAACTACCCCCACCTTCTCTTAGATCGGATAATTATATGGCCAGCCCACCTCAAGCGCTCCACCTTGATGGAGTTGATTACATCGAGCGCTCCGTAGATTACATATTGCTCCCTATTGTAGCGACGACGCCAATGGTTGTTTTCTTCCACAGAGCCATAGATAACTCTGACGATTCTTCTTTCGAAGCAATGGTTCCCTCAATATTATTTATCATAACCCATGTTTCCGAGACATCCGTCAAGATTGGTTTAATCAGAAGTTTACACAGTATCATCGTAGTGTTTCTTCGTATTCGTTTGGACCGTAATTGTTTCTGCAGCGATTAGTAGCAACGGGTGGCAGCCATTATTCTCCTCCTGATTTTTTCCTGCGTACCTATTCTTGTCACCTGTGACTGTAGAACTCAGGTATTCAAACGACTTGATCACCTTAAAATTAGTGATAAGTAATTTACGCACTTTTATTTAATCATTTACAATTAATAAATATTTAGAAATGTTTATCTCCTTTACTCGTGTTCTACCACTGCTCTCTGCTTCACAATCCTATTATCTTTTGATTTCTCGTTTCCAGACGTGGCTCCGGTGAATCAAACAAATATTTTTTAAGGAGTTCTACACAACAACACTTATATTTATTGTTATCAATGAAGCATTGTGGGATTTTGTGCGTGCGTGGTTCAATAGACGTAAACAATTACTTTGGGTCTCAATTGTTGAACAAACAATATAAGTTACCTACATACGTGCGGGAATAAAGCCCCAATGATTATATTCATAATATATTTAGTGGTCTTGGGAGATTCCAAAGATAAAAAAAAACTTGTCTATTATTGAATACCTACAAATGTCTTTTTTTTGGCTTTTTATTATTTATTTTACAAAGAAAAAATATCGTTTCATCATTATTTTATCTTCTTGTTTTGTATATTTAGTTGTTGTACAAGAGCGCTGTATGATAAATAAATATCCCAGCACGTCTTGCAGCTACAGAGCGCATGGACGGTTGGAATTCTAGTTCCTTGTTTTCAATTAAGATCAATTGAAAATTATAACACATAGGAGCTAGATTACAGAACGTCTTGCAGCTATAGAGCGCAAAGACAGTTAGAAATTCGGCCCTCATTTACGCATTTTAAAAATTGACAAATAAATTTAGTGTATTAAAAAAATAAAATAATATGAATACTAAAAAAACAAGAAAAAAAAAGAGTAAGATTACAACACGCCTTGCAGCTACTAAGCGCATAGACGATTGGAATTCTAGACCCCGTTGACAAAATTTAGGTATTTTAAAGTTGATATATTTAAGCTAAATAACCAATCATCGCGCAGCTACAAAGCGTATAGACGAGTGGAATTTTAGCAAAGTTAAAATGATATCAATAAATCTACAAAAAATAGATCATGGTAGTAAATTTTGTCTTAGTGTACATAATGTTTTGAGGACCAACAAAAAAAACGTGGCATGTCTATAATATAATCCAAAATATCAAGTTTGGTTATTTCAAAAGCAATCAAAGAGCATATGTGAAAATGTATAAATTTGGAAGGAACAATTAAAAAAATATAATAATTACAAAGAAACTAAAACCATCGGGCAATTACAGTTTTCTATACGTATAACTAAATACAATGCCAAAAAAAGCATAATTAATTCCGTAATACTCTAACTGTCATAAAAACATGGTTGTATTTAAATAATGATATTAAAATAAAACACATGAAGAGAAAAACACACGGCTTTAAAAAAATCGTACCGCGTATGGATTTACACAGAGTACCCCCCCCCCCCCATATTATTTTTTTAAAACAAGAGATAGTAAATATTATGTGATTATCACCATTATTTTTTTTGTAGTTATTCAGAGTGAGATAATATCTACACATTTTATCGATTTCAGAAAAAAAAAAAAAAAAAATTTAGGAATCCTGGGTAAAGAAGCATTTTTATTATTATTTGTGTTGTGATATACCAACATGAAAAAAATGCTGCATCCGAGTTGAATTATAATATTTACAGTTGTCCCTAAATGAGTTTGTTTTGTAAAACTCTTTGGGAATTTAATATAAAATAAGGAAGTTAATTTATTTTTTTTCCAATATACTATCAAACTTGCAAATTTGAAAAAAAATGTGAATATTATTCACTTAGCGCTATGATATTCTAAAGTTTTGTAATTTTGAGATTACTCCGCTAGTGACGTCACAAGTTCTCTTCGTTGAGTTCTGCTGATTGGTTAATTGGCTTCCCGTAATATAACACTTTCATTGGTTAATTCAGAAGATTTAGTGACGTCGTTCAAAAGTACTTCGTTTTCATTAAAATCATATTCTTTTTTTCGATACATTTTTAAGAAACTGCGCCGTGCAATGCAATACTATATTTTTTAACGCGCAAACTTCCTCATTATAAACGATTTATTTCTTAATAAAAATATAATTAGTAGAAAAAAAACAGAAATATATATTTAGTTTACACGGTTTATTTTTGACCTGTATTTTGTATATTTTTTTGCGTCTTTAAAAAAAACAATTATTCTATACACAGTAGGAACTGTTGTAGTAGATACGAACAAACAATCAAATGAATTGGTAAGTGGAGAAATTTAGGGGAGCGTTTCTTGTAAAGGGAATCCTTTTGTCCTTTATAACACCCTTTGTGTGGACACGTAATAAAAAGGAACAAGAGACTCAATAGAGTGGAAGGGCTACAGAAATACTTCAATGCGTCTGTCTCTGTCCTGTTTCTTTATTCTCTCCCTAGTAAAGCGGATGAGATTCTGTTCCGACCTTGAAATTGGTTTTAATCTACATCTACATTTTAATAATCTGCGTCCAGACGGATGAAGAATACATTTCTGGGTGTGAAATTGAACCAGAATCCTCAACGAGTGTTTTTCGACTAGCTGGCTACCATCCTGTTAAACTAACTTGTAACTGTTAAACTTTTAAATATGAATAACCCTCTAGGGAGGAAATCCAGCCAGTCTGCAAGCATTTGGACATACTCAAACATTGTTGATAATAATTTTGTGTCAAACAATAATCTGCCTATCTCCACGTGGAAATAGCGCATTGGTAAATTCTTTAAGCTATGTTTTTTTACCGGCTTAACACGTATTTTATTTTTATGTCGGGACACGAATATGAACGCAGTAAATAACCTTAAGAAAGCAATGTTTTTTTAACATTTGTAATTTCTGTAATTAATTTGATAGAATATTCAGTTCAAATCTTTAATAGATTTATCCTAGTTTGCAAAACTGTTGACTATATTATATGGTTCAAAGTCCTACATAGTATAATAATGCTTTTAACACTTGTTGCGCATTGTACTGAACGATAATATAAACAATAATTCTACCATACATGTGTATGATAAAATAATGAGAATTAAGACATAATAAATCATTCAGATCAGATAATCAACTTTGTTTATGCGGGTTATTCGGAATTATAATATAATGCAAATAAATCAAATTACTTAAATTACGTTTGTATATAAAAAAAAGTGTTTATTACAAATGTATTGTATAAATATCTTCGGCGATAACTTGTTATTAAACATGTTCTAAAAAAAAATTATAAATGTACACATTTTCGTAAAAAAAATCAATTTCAATTTCACTTCACAGGCATCTTGTATACCTGTTTTATGTGAAAGCCTGCCATAACCTATTATTATTGTTGTAAGATAGTAAAAAAAAAAAATATAAATAAAAATACGAATTAATTATTAAGGTATTGTTACTCACACTGCTTTGATATTCTTGGGCAGCCATGACTAGAAATTTAATTGATAATTATTCATCAATATATGAGCACTAAATAAATTAACTTATGTACGTAAAGGTAAGCAGAGAGAATTAAACGCCATTTTTATTTTTATTTCCATAGACACATTGCTAACATTACATTTATCTTCTCAAGCACTCATGTAAATTATTTTATTTTTTTATACGTTAAACGCCCAGAGAATTTTTACAATAAAATTTTTCTCATGTAAAACATAACGTTACATAGCATAAATTATACCGACAAAATGAAAAAAATATTTTTTTCAAAATTTAATTATTTAAAAAATTACCGTCACGTGTAGTAAATGAGCATTATAATGCCTTCATTATTATTGAACATCAATGTTTTAAATGAGGGATTAAGTTCATTGATCTAATACGATCTTAAACAGAATAACCCTGAATTCAAGGGGTCAAGTTTGTTGATCGTTCTGATAATAATATCAGCAAATAAAACAGATAATGTGCTTAAATAATAATTTACTCTGATTATATAAAACAAGAAATTTATAGCAAAACGTACAAATAAAACAAACATAAAGTATGCATTTACTTAATTATTGTACTGGAGCACTACTACTACTACTACTACTACTACTACTACTACTACTACTACTACTACTACTACTACTACTACTACTACTACTACTACTACTACCATCACACCATTTCCCCGTAGGGGTAGACAGAGAGAATGGACCACCACACACGTCTATTCTGGCATACATTCCTAGCTTCTTTCACATTCATACATCTTGTCATACATGCCCTTTGGTTCTGTCTGCTTTTGACATGACTAGACTTAAGATTTCGGTTTATCTGATCATGCCACGTCTTCCTGGGTCGTCCTCGTCTCACGTTACCGTTCATTTTCGCCATATATATTTGTTTTACCATTTTTTCGTTGTCCATTTGTTCTACGTGACCAAACCATCTCAGAGACCCTTTCTTAATCTTATCAATTATACTTGACTCACATTGATTTACACTCTCGCCTGATTTCATCATTCGTAACCCTGTCATACATTGATTTCCCAAACATTCATCTAAGAGATCGCATTTCAACCCCGTTTTCATCCTTCCTCTGCCAGTTCTATGTTTCGCTTCCATACATAAGTGTTGGGACTAAAACTCCGTTGTGCACTGCCAGTTTAGCTTCGATTGACATATCCTTATTAGCAATTACTGTGCGTAGTGCTCCGTTCATTTTGCTGCCCGTATTCACTCTTCTTTCGACATCTTTTTCTACTCTTCCATCTCTTGCTTCCCAGATACAGAAATTCTTCTACTTGTTCGAGACATTCGTTGTTTACGTTTATTATGCAGTCAATAACCTCACCATCCCTTTCAAATACCATCACTTTTGACTTACAGAGCAGATATTTCAAAATTGCTTTAGCCGAATAACACAATCCATTTTCCATGGTCTATTTTATTTACGAGGTTGACATTTTTTCATCTATTAATTGAATACTTACTTATTAATTATTATACAGCTCAACTTGTAAATTAATACTTTGATCAAAAAGTGTTCATTCAATGCCTATTTTATTACAAATATTTATTTCGGTCTTTTTGATACGTACAATGTATCATTGGATACTCTAGTACCTATGTGTACTCTTTAATTTGTTTATAAGCTCTTTGTCGGCTATTTGGACTTGGGAGGTGAAGCGTTAGAGGTATCGTATTGGAGGATAAAATGTTTGGTATTTATTTAGAAAACAGGGCGGTTCATTATTATTTATATGGCAGTCTTTATAATTCGGCCTCTTTTGATAATAAATAAAACACGTTAAATTTAGTTCACAAACAAACAAGCAAACCATCACGCCGTTTTCCCATAGAGGTAGGCAGAGAGGCTAGAACGCCATATCACTCTATCTTTGCATACAGACCTCGCTTCCTCAACATTCAAACATATTCTCATGCACGCACTACGATTATTCCTGCTCTTTACATGTCCATCTTCAAGTAAATGATGGACTTTATCATGCCATGTCTTTCTCGATCTTCCTCGTTTTCTGCATTCATCAACATTTGCATCGTAGATCCTTTTAACCAACTTTCTTGATTCTGTCGATAATGCATGTCTCAGCATTACATAGTTCACGGATCTCGACATTTGTGCACTTATCATACATTGTTTTACACCACATTCACTTGAGGAATCGCATTTTGACAGCACTTAACCTACTTGCATCATCATTTTTTTCAATTCCATACTTCGCTCCCATAAATAAGAGTTGGCACTAGAACTCCATTGTAAACTGCTAGTTTAGCCTCCTGCGATAAATAAGAGTTGGCACTAGAACTCCATTGTAAACTGCTAGTTTAGCCTCCTGCGATAAACATTGGTTTGCCAAAGTATAAATTTAGTTAACCTTAAATCTTTTTTATCATTCCCCTTTCCGTACCCAGTGGTCCATGGGACACTGCATTTGTAAAGCGAAAGCAGCGTATTTCAATCGTCTGTTGCATAAAAGTGAGGTGATCAATCCCAAGTTTCGCGTGCCAGTCCGGGAACAATTGAATGTTTCACATCCACCCTGCCAGGAATTGAACCCATGATCTCCATAATGGAATCGAGGTGGGTTAGGTAGGGTGGGTGTGAAATATTCGTTTTAAATGTAGTTCCACATTGCAATATTTTAATCTTCCAGGACTGGCTTCTTAAGCGCACTAAGACTGATCACCTCACTTTGCCTGTAATGAAAACGATCCATAAACGCCGCTATAGGAATTTAAATGCATTGCCTTATGTACCACTGGGTGTAGATACGAAGATAATGTAGCTATCGAGTCTCAAACACTTGTCCTGATCATGGTTTTATTTCACACTCAGAACTTTATTCTTCATCCTCTTGGACTCAGACAACCTTAGCAGTCCGCTAAACTCGCGTCTTAATTTGTTGTAATAATAATTAACATCTTACAATGTATGATTTAAATAGCGTCTCCTTTGAACCTAATTAAAAGTACCCACTTATCACGCGCCGAAGCAATTATTAGTTTGTTTATTTTTTGAAGAATCAGACAGGATAATTTGTTCACATTGATTTTGATTGGCGTTTTGATATTAGAATTATAGTCAATACCGATCAATAAACTTTGACACAATTCTTCAAATATTTTCAATTTACGACGAACCAAGTAGTCTGGCGGTACGATTGAAATACTAGTAACTGTGTAGTTAATTTTATGCTGTTTATTATTGTTACTTTACTTTAGTTATTTACAAATAAACAATTACAAAACTAGGCACTTTAAGTAATCAAATTGTATTACACTCAATAATGTTTCGACTCCGTGCCGACAAAATCGGCTTTTTTGATCCCAAATTGTTTTTTTGTTGTTGTTGTTGTTGTTGTTAAAATGTACTTTAAAAAAATGTTTTTTATTAAAGTTTTAACCATTGCCAAAGACAAATTTGGCTACTAGGAAAACTGAATTTTTCTCAACAAATCATAAGGGTGGTAAAATAAAACCAAAACAATAAAAAAATAAAGTTTTTTTACGAAATTATCAAACAATGACTACTAAAAAATTGTGTTTTCTTTTATTAAATAAATAAATTACATCGATTTGAAATATATAAGGTGAAAGTTAATTTAATAAAGAATAATCTTTCGTAGGTTTATTTACTCAAATACTTTCTCAGTTAAATAATTTATTTGAATAACATTGTTATTAAACTCTAAAAATTTGCATAACTGCAAAATATTTTGAGTAATTCACAATCGAGTAATTTCCACGGAAAATGTAATCATTATTAAAATTTGGCAAAAAAATTATATCTCTTGCTTTCGCAGTCAATGAATATACAAAAGATTCAATGAAAAATATTTCCATTAAAAAGAAAATCCTGAAGTTCACATATGTGTGCCCGGGTGCTAGAAGTTAATAATACCGGGTGGTTTTTAATCGTAGTAAAACGTTTTGTTAGAAGACTAAACAAATTTTCATGTTATTATTACATATTCAAGTGAAAATAAGGGTTGTCCATTTTATTTAACTACGGGAATAAACTAGCTCCCTTTTTTAACACGAGCATCTCACTCCATTAGAAACATAGAACGTCAATCGAAGAGTGTAAAAATATCATTATATATTGTTGCAATTTTTTTTAAATTAAATAATCAAAAAAATAAAAAACAGTACAATCGCCATGCTAATTAATTTCGCATGCTAATCAAATGAAATACGAATAGCAATAATTTATATCTCTAGTTAGAGATGCCATCTCGAAATATCTTCAGGGCAATTATTTCCTATGATTGCAATACGAAATGATAGTTTTATCGGTACCCGGCAGGAGACTTGTAGAATAAAGGCGGCGGTGACGTATTTACTCTTTCGTCTCGCAATAATGGACTTAAACGACACTTCGGCGTATAGCTGTCAACAAAACGTTTTGGATTTTATAACTGCTTTGACATTTCTTGTCCTGTGACACAGATAGGTACGAGGTAGAAGAATTAATAAAAAATAATTAATCATAAATTGAACTATATTCTGAGCATCTATGTCCAAATGTGAAAAAGGAATATGGAAGTCTTGGCGTTTACAAGGCCTGGTCACCAGTCATTGTTTTTTTTTATTTTTAAAAAAATAATTATTAATAGTTGTATATTTATCCCTATTCAACTATATAACCGTCACTGCTCTTGCTGTATATTGTTGACGAATATACAACACCATGAATTTCTTGGAAAGTAAATAACTCAGATATTGGTAATGTTTTTTTTTTATTGTTAACTTAAATAAAAGACGAGTGATACTTTAGATAAAAATAACTTTATTTATTTTACTTTCATATAATTTTGAATTATCTATCCTTACCTCTGTTATGTATAAATACATTGAACTCCTTAATAAAGATACCAGTCTCGAAGATGTCGCGAAAGCGATGAAACCGGTCACTGGATGTTCCAAATTTGTGGATTAAAGTATCACTCATATTTTATTTATATAATGAATTATTGATATCTATTGTATTCTTCCAGTACCCTTTATTTCAAATGAAAATAAATTGTATACCCACACACAGGCCATTCCTTTGTGGGATTTTTTTGTGTTAATGATATAGTTTTTTTTTTGTTTTTGTAACTAATGTTTACTTTTTAAAATGCAAAAAAGAAATTATAATAAATAATTTTTTTTTTTTTTTTTAAAAGTATGTTTAAAATAATATGAATTTATTTGAGTTTAAAATAATAATTATTTCTTTCATTTGGCAACGGAAAATAACTAAAGTGATCCTGAGTGACTTATCTGTAAATAAAATGTCTCACTAACAATGATATTAACTACTGTTTTATTTCAGACCTTATCAACAGTCTTAAATCTAGTGTTGAGATTTCGGACGATTTCTCGAATCTGACACGCTCTTTAAATCTATCAAACGAAACTACATTTTCTGTTAATCCTTATTACATTTTCCACATTGTCTATGCCAGATTTTAAACTAAACATTGATTGTTTGTACTTTTGTACATCTGATCGACGCCTTTCTTCAAATTCTTAGAAGAAGGTTTGCTGATCTATTTCAGTGTCAAGAGATCAAATCGCAACAATAATCAACTGATTGAAATTAGCAAATTCAGAGTACCTATAGCCCAATGATATAACATTATTATTTTAACCTTTTCAAATCTGAATTAATTACGCATATAAAGAAATATTTTTTTCTAGGTATCTACAAAGGTATCAATAATTAATTTATTTTATTTATTTATTCATTCAAAATAACACTAGTTTAAATATTAATGAACTTATTAAGGCTTTTGAGGCTACGCCCGTGTCAAGCCACAATAAATAATATTAAAAATACAGTAAAATTAATAAGATCAAATTATAATGACATAGAATAACAATCTAGAAAAAAAAGGTAAATGTAATAAATAATAAAATTCCAAAGAATACAATGCAAAAAATATAATCCGAAATAATTTTAAAAATATAAATTATACAAATTAAGAATCACACATTATCAAATATACAAAATAATGGTATCATTAAAATCAAAAAAAATAATAGTAAAATATAATATTATTAAAAAAAAAAAAAAACAAAATAAGAGTATCATTGAAATCAAGAGAAAAAGAATATATATATAAAAACATAATTGAGATATGTTTTCTAGAAACTCACTCGATACTATAGTAAGAAATTTAAGAAATAGAAACAGTAAATCATATGCCAAATAATAGTACATACTAAATTTAATTATTATTTGTTATCCTTTTTATTCAGAAATTACTAAACTTAAATTCGTAATAAAATTATATTGATTATAAATGAACACCGTCCCTCAAAACTGATAATAATTGACAAAGTTCATGAAACATATGTTGATATCATACAATAGAATATATTGTGTTCATTCAATCAAAAAAAGTTCAATTTTAATTTTAGATAAATATATTAAAAACTTGCCTTAAATATGATTGATGGACCACTGAAATTCGCTACAAAACGAGAAAACCAGCCAGAACCCAGCTGTCAAACTGAAAACTGTATTTTTTGTGTAATGACGACTACCAACATAAGCAGAAAAATATATATGCATAGTACGAGATAACAGTAATGAAATAATAAACTCGCCGGTTTTTTATTTCGGTACGGGAGTAATTAAATCTTAAATTTCGTCTACATATAAATTTATATGTCTCATTTCTATATTTTACATTTTTTCTGCTAATATCGGTTTGCTGTCATAACATTACAAAGCACTCCGGCTTAAAGATTAACTGATCATGCGTTAAAACCTCAGAGTCGCCCATACGGAGAAAAACGATTCTATGATTATTGAATACGAAGTTAGCTACACATTACAGTAATACAACGGGTCGTAGGTACTTGTGTTGAGAATAGCAAGCGCTAACCGAAAATGTATATTACACGTTTGTTGTTAAACTAAAAACCAAAATAATACCAACCAAAAAATTTGGAATCCTATTGTTCTATGCAATATTAGCTTAAGGGCTTCTCTAGAGAATTATAACTCAGGTCAAAGCAGAAAATAGTGGCAGTTAAAAATATTTTTTTAAATTTTATTATCTTAATACAAATAATAAATTAATAAATAATAAAAGGGATTAAATCAAAGTACACTATTTTTTTAAATTTATATTTGAAGCATTGAAGATTTTTTTCTCAATTGGTCTGGGTGTTGTGGTGTATTTTTCATTACCTCCTTCCATATCCCCTCTATCCCACCTGCTGACAAGCCTCAAAATAGAGGCTTAGCGGGTTATTCCTTTTTAAAAAAAAACGTTTCAGTTATTCATTTAATTAAAAAGGTTTAAACAATTTGGTTTTTAACCACTTTTTTTTCATTCTACCGATCGGTTTTAAAACTACACAAGCTTTTTTATCAATAAGTTAAGTTTACTTTTATAAAGAAGCTTGTGTGGCTTTGAAACATATTGCTTAGTATTTATTTTAGTTTTATTTTTATTACAATATGTATTATCATAAATGAATTATTTTCTCATTCTCATTTCATATATTAATGTATTTAAAATATTATTTTTCCAGGTAAGGAATCAAGATGGTTTTACTTACGAGCATGCAAAGACCCTGTTTGAAAATACACCACAGTAAGATATTATATATTTTTTAACTCTCAAGTGTCAGTTGCACTACAAAAAGTAAAGCTAAATATGTTCCAACTTAAATAATTGTAAAAATGGGCAAACTGAAAGTCAATAAGCCCGCAAATGTACATAAATTTATGTTTACATATTTTCGTACCTAATGTAAGGCTAAGACAAGCATTATCGACAAAATCAAGACAGAAACTCTGCGCTGGTTTGGACATGTAGAGCAAATGGACAGTGAAAGAACGGCTAAGAATATTTACAATGCGAATGTTGATGGATGCAGAAATAGAGGTTAGAATTTCCAATCCGCGGCATGCATCAACCTTACAACTTGTTAAAAAAAAACCCCCCACAACTTGTTAAAAAAGGTCACCAAAATTTAAATATTTGGAAAAATTATAAAGACGCTAACATTTCTTTTTTTTTTAATTAAAAAAAATAAATTATTTGATAAAGTTACAAAATATTTCTTTAAATAACTAAACTATCTCTCATGTTACATGTTACCATTATTATGTTTATGTAGTTTGTTTGTTGTTGCAATTTTCTTTTTTCTTTAATTTTGTACTAACATGCGTGAATCAGACTTTGTTCGTTGATAAATCAATACATCAAAATCAAACTATTTCTAGCCTTGGCATCTCGTTGCTACAATCTATTCTCTTCCATAACAGAGTTGTTCCTATAATCTTGTAATGCATAAGAGTCTATTATGACGCCGCTGTTGTGTTTCTGAAGGAATTGACCGGGTCTGTTACGAATGTCAGTATCTTGGGAATACAACACATGGCCCTCGCCACTAAGCCCCATAGTTAAAGGCTAGGATAGGTATGGTACGACTATGCCTGTTGGTCGTGTGAAACAAACATTGTTATGTTAGTGTATTATGAGGGTGCCTGTAAAGGAAATTGTCAATCTTTGGGGAATGTGAAATCAACAGAATAACACAAAAATATTGTTTGTTTGAACTGTTAGAATTTTTAGTTCATTATTTACTATCGATTTTATTTTTGTGTGAGAATCTACTATTTATGCCTATTATTCTTAATTTCTCATTTTAGAGTAGGTACTGTAAGTTTTTTCATATCATATCTTAAATGGCTAAAAAATTTTTTTTTTAAATAATCATACCGAGCCATGGACGAAAACGACTTAACTAAAAAAAGCTTAAAATAATTTAAGACCATAAAACGACTTCAATGAACATTATCCATTCAGTTGGGCATAGAATTAAGCCGTTACATCGGTCTTTTTATTATTCAGAAAATTTAGATTCCATGTCAGTACAAAAGCGACGCAATAAGTGTTGTGTTTACATAGCTGTGTGAAGGATGCAACGCAGACAATCATAGTAACCGAAAGCCGGTTGAGTCGATTTTATTTCGATACAAATGGAATGTTTACTTTATTCTTTTAAATATCAAATCAACTTATTTTGCTTTGTAATTGTTTCGTTCCGACTTACCGATAATTTTACTGACTTATTTAAGTTAATATCATTTTATTATTTAAATTATCGATAATCTTAGTGACTTATTTACGCGTATGTCATTTTGTGAATAAATAAAAACATGTGTTGGTGACCTGATCTGACCTGATATTTTTTTTTTTTTTAAATAAAAAAATAATATTTGCTTTCTTATGATTTACCCAAATATTTCATTTTTAGGGCCATTTTCAACGAGTTATAAATAACTCACTTATAGAAAATGGAAATCAAGTTGGAGTAAAGTAGGATTCGAACCACGGACCATTGGTCCGTGAGTCCGAGACACTAGCCACAGGACCATAACCCGAATCTTATTTTATACCAAAGTGCTTTTGTTTGTTTTTTATTTTAATGCAATAATGACTTATTAAAAAATGACTTGATTAAACTTAGAATAATTTACTTTTATATTCATAGTTTTATAACTTTTAACTTAAAAATTTGATGCTTACTTTATACGAAACAATCGACGAAAGAATACGAAGGTGTCACAATTTACATTCTTATTTTGCAATTTCTCATCAAATAGATGATTTTTTCAGTTGAGTCGTTTTTTTCCTAAAGGTGCGATATATTATTTTTGCAAGTGCTTTTTAATGGGTGTAAATCCGTATACCCTTTCAAAACTTCTAGGTTTTTAGTTTAGTGAATAAGTGCGTGTGAAGAATATTGGGGATAAAATTGTTCGATTTCATAAGAAACGTTTACTTACATAACGAGACAGGACCTCAGAACTTTCAACTCCAGTATCCAGCGATGGATATTACTTTGTCATTTGCCATCCTCAAGTCATCATCTTCACAAGTCATCCGCATTTATGGGAAGACAATTTTGCATCTTCCCGCAATCACAACTCGTGAGATCTCCCTCCAGAAATTCGTTGATTAATTTTGCACCTTATCGTAGACTTTATTCCACCCGGCGTCGTTTTCCAGTATATTTATCTGATAGTAGTCGTCGAGTCGAAAACGCTCATTCAGGATTCTGGTTTCATTCCACACACAGAACTGTGTTTTTAATCCGCCCGAAGACAGAATAGGTATACATAAATCAAAACTGTATATCATTAATTCATAAATAGGTGTATTTTTATTTTTGTTTTAATACGACGAATTGAAGTAAACTCTCGTATCTTTGTTTCTATCACTGTTTCTCAAAATAGCGCCGTGGGGCATCAATCATTTGGGAAACATTGGCTTGCAAGATATACGATGTTGTTAAAACAAAAGAGACCGTAGGATTGTGAAGAAGCGAAGTCTTAACAGATCACGTTCGGTAGTTAAATAAATTATACGACTCTTGATTTTAGACAACTACCCATATACAATATTTATGGGTATGTATTTAAATTACGTAAATATAATATATATAGTCTTCAAATAATACTTGTTTTCTTGATTCAATCATTTTCTCGTTAACTTAACGTCACTTTTCCTATAGTTAATTTTTTTTTTTCATTATGATTCTAATTAATATCTAATGTTTATTGACCATTGCCGTGTCCCAACATTTTGTTTGTAGATAAATTGATTTTTATCTGGAGTTGGGACCATCCAAAAACCCTCAAAAGTGCGAACTTTTATTGCCGTCTTAGGTCGTACGTTTTGTAAATACCTTAACTGTTTTTTTTTTAAATCCCAAAAGATACTGACACAGAAATAAAAGACAAAATCGGTTCAGTTTTGGGGTGCGTAAAACGGAACAGCGAAACGTCAAATTTATCCATTTTAGTTGGGCATAATTAGTCCGACGTGCAGTAGTCTTTTTTGCACTGAATTAGGGAGACGTTTACGAGAGAGTGGCAGAAAAACAATGTTCGAATACATATTCATCAAAATTTCCAGCCACCACCTATCCTCTTATACAGACAGGCGAATATTTTTTTTCATATGTAGAATTACGTAGACAGTTTTTTTTTCTGGAGAACCTTTATAGTGCCATCTTCGTGAAAAACCACTCAAGGGCTGTGTACAATAAACATCCCAATACGTCTTGCAGCTACTGAGCACATAGGCGGTTGGGATTCAGTTCCCCGTTTTCAATTATATATAATTTTATTAACATAGAGAGCCTAGATTGCAATACGTCTTGCAGCTACAGAACGCACGGACGGTTAGAAATCTAGCCCCCATTTACATTTTTCGAATAAAAGGACTGGCGTGTTTTTAACAAAATTACACATAAATTCTAGACTACGACACATCCCGCAGCTACTGAGCGCACGGACAGTTAGAAAACTAGACTTTATATTTTTATAGTTGAAGTTTATGTTTGCAGGTTTATGTTTTTCACTCAAGATCCATTCGTGCACATCTAATACTTTGTGCAAATGTGAAAATTTAGAACAAGTAAATTCAATATAATACTCAGGGGTCATAATAGATTCTCAACTAAGCTGGAAAGATCAAATTATAGAAATCTCCAAGCAAATACGGAAATCCGCTTACATTTATAAAAGCCTAAGAAATATTTTGAATGCTCAACTTATGAGACAAATTTACTTTGCTTTTTGCCAAAGCAAACTTTCATATTGCAATTTAGCTTAGGGAGGTTGCTCTCGTTCATTCTCAAAAAACCTTTGAGGTATCCAACGGAAGAGTTGAAGATATTGGATGTAAGACAATTGTTTGTGAGGTGCCTACTACTTAAAATGAGGTCAAAAGAACCTAACAAAATATAAACACTCGTTCAGCAACACAAATTAACTTTATTGTCCCGTTTGTATCAACCGCCTTTGGTAAAAAGCAATACAATGTAATTGCTCCAAAAAATTTAAATGATTTATTGCCAAATATAAAAGACTCAAAATGTAAAACAAATTTTAAAATAAAAATAACTGCACATATAAATAGTGTAACGAGAGATTTTTTTGAAAAATATATGTAAATCAATAAACGTAGTACTTTATATAATTGGTACACATATTATTTATATTTTTATGTATTTCATTGCTTTATATTGTTTTTTTATTATATATTATACTTTATTATTTATGTTTAAGTAACATGTACTCTTGGCACATATATGTATTTTTACTTTATATTTGTATAAAAACGATTTTTAATTTCTTACATTTGATTAGCTAGGCATTTATAAATAAGTAGTTTTAGTTTTTCTTTTTTATGTTATTGTTTTATTAGTATGGGACAACTTATGCTCTAAAGATAAAAAAAATCTCCATCTTAGAACAGGCTGAGCCATTTTAGATGGAGACTATCATAAACAGAGAATACTCCGTTTTCATTTTACATTAATTAGTTTTATATAGATTCCCTGTTATTAAGTATGTATACTATTTTTTTGCAATAAATTTATGAAAAAAAAAAAAAAGGTACTCGTGAGAAGTTTATGTTAATTTACATAATATCAAAGCTTATATTACCAAACGTCTTGCAGCTACAAAGCTAATGGATGAATTTCTGTTAATGAAAGTTGTCAGTATTTTCATCACCATTTTGTAGACTTATATTGGTATTTTATTATTTTTAAAAGCGTTTATCGCAATTCCTAAGAGTTACAATTCATTCTTTTAAATAATACAAGTTAATGCTTTGGACGTTTGTATGCCAATAGTCCTGTTGCCAACCGACTTTCAGTCATCCTGACATCCTATATACATAGGTATCATATTCGTATTTCAACAAAGGGGCGATTCACATCATTTCATTTCTCATGAATGGGATAAAAACTGTGTAAGACCACCAAAAAAGGTCGAATATTTTAATGCCGTGCGTAGAAAAATCATTATTTATATTTTTATTATTCTTTCAGTGTTTGTAGGAAATTACCACAAATTATTATTTTTGTGCATTTTCATTTATGTATAGCATTACGGCCTTAACTAATAACAAAATTTACTTCAATAAATATACCCACAGGAAACAGAGAAACCAAAATGATTCCATAGATAGCAATGACAAAAAAGGGCAATAAAATAATTGTAAACGGGTCGTTCAATAAGCACTATGTTCAAGTATATAATATAAGACTTTGAGCTAAGCCATGTCAACCATTTTTCATTCCACACTGTATTAGTGACGAAGTTCCTGGTGCAAGTTATTAGTGCCATATTTAAAAAGATATTAGTTATACATCAAAAAATGCCAACTTACGTTCATTATTTTTAAATAATTCAGAAATAAAGTTATTAATATATTATTTTTAATGTTTTATCCATAATTGAGGCATGAACTACCTATTTACTACTAGAACATGAGTAAAAAATACCACAGATTGCAATACTTAAAATAATCATTATATTCACTGGACTCCCTTTTTACACGGTTTCAAAATAACTCGGTCCAAATATTAAATTTAAAATGTTTCTGAACATTTATTCAATAACGCGGAATAGTTATATAATTTTAGGAATTATTCGCTATTGGAATACTAATAATAATTAAATAAGGCTGATTTATACAGCGTCATTTTTCTTAAAAAACAAATCGAGGGCGCTTTACAATTGTTTAAAAAACTTACATTTTAACTATTGTAAAGCGCTCTTGAGGTGATTTTTACAAAAATGGCGCTACATAAATTATCCAAACATACATACAAACTAAAATAATAGACAATGTTTTCTGATTTAAAATTGAAGGTATGATAATCTAAAGGAGTGAGATCTTAGTTGGGATCTGGATGCCTTACATCTGAATTTGACTTAATTTGGCATGTAATACATAAAAGTAATAATAAATTATTATTATAATGGATGACTTATACAGCGCCGTTTTCAAAATCTAATATCTGAAGGGTGCTTTACAAACTGATTCTATAGATAAATAAATTTAATTAAAACTTTTGAATTTGTGATTTAAGTAAAACAATTTATTTGTTATCACATGCTACGGATTTATTCAATTAATTTAATAAACAAGTAGGTTTTAAGTTTTTTTCGAAACATCACTCTACTCTCACAGCCTCGCACTTCTACTAGGAGAGTGTTTCATGCCATAGGGTCTGCGACCGCAAATGAGCGTTTGCCAAATTTAGTAAAACTTTTAAAAAAATTAGTAAACTACGTAAAGTTTCTTCTAATTATTACGAAATCGATGGCTAAAGAACAATACAAAAATAGATGATTATTTTATCATGGCAGTTCTCATTGAGAATGAACAAAGCTTTTGTATGATGAACACGTGTGCGCCAAAATGCGAGAAAAGTTTGTGAACTATGAACCAACAAAAAATAAAGAAAAAAATCGTTATGGTCTTGTAAAAGATAATCAAACGGGCGCGTTATCGTTTACTGAGAAAACTCATGTTTTTTTTCTTCTTTATTTTGTGTTTCTAGGTAAAATTCTTTGTTTCATTAATATTTTTTTCAATTAACTAATTGCATTATTTTGGAGGAACATACAAGGGTAGTTAAAATACTTTGATGATGATATTGAGTAAAATTAAAGATATTTAGACTAAAAATTAAACAGTTCAATAAAGGAAATTTTTGAGAAGTTAACACACAAATCTTTGTATTTATGAGGCTAACGACCAGTTGTACTGCCATTATTATTATTATGAATAACTTACATAGAGCCATTTTCGTAATATAATAAATATCTCAAGGGCGCTTTACAAAGTGATTATATAAAGATATTAATTAAATTTTAACTTTTTTTAATTTCTAATTTAAGAATAACAATGTACTTTGTCACCACATGCTATGCATTTATTTCAATGATGCATAATATTTGGCTGATTTATAAAGCGCCATTTTTGTGAAAAATCACCTCAAGGGCGCTTTAAAATTGTATACCTGAGCTTACATGATAACTAAACTTAAGTAATATATTATATTTCTAGATTTAAAATTGAGGGTATGATAGATCCCAACTAAAATCCCTAAAGAAGTGAGATTTTTTCCGACTTCTTTAGGGATTTTAGTTGGGATCTGAACTGACTCGGACTGTCGATGATTTGTAAGTTTGAAGGCAATTGGTTCCAGGCAGAGGGGCCGGCAACGGCAAAATCACGAATCTCCTAATCTAGTGTTTGGGGAGCGCCGGATTTTGACAAGTTTCCTCTCCCTAAATCTAATGCTGACCTAAGAGTAGGTTTTCTTTGACATGTATTTTCCGTAATACAAAGGTCCGATAGGTATTTTGGAGCCATTTCATGAAGGGATTTGAATACTCTCTAGCAAAGCTTGTATTTTATTCTCTCTGGGCTTTTTAACCAGTGCAAATCTCGAAGATGTGAGATGTGAGAATGTGTTGATGTTTGATGTATATGTTTCGAGCATCTATTTTTCTTTAATCCCAGAGACTACTTATTAATCACAAAGTTGATATTATAAATATAAAAATTGTGACAAATTATAATAGTAGAAAAACAAAAGTTTTTCGGCCGTTATAATTTATTTAATATTATTATATTATTGTGTACGTAAGTTTGAATCCTGCATGTGATTCTTTGGCCATGGTCCTTAGTCCTTAGTCCTTAAAGAACAATCTGGAGGGTACTGTAACATGATATTTTATGCATTCTGCTTCATTATTAACATGTGCATATAGTTCATTCCCAGATGTTATTTTTTTGTTCTTCTCGGAATGTGAAATTCCTTTGCGAAAACCACTTGCGGATCTAAAATCAGAGGTAATCATTGAGCTTATTAGTGATTTTGAAAAATTATTCATTTAAATAAGGATTTTCAAAGTTAAAGTACATTAACTTAAATTAGTTTAAGAATTGAGAAAAGGTGTTTTCATAAATTGGAAACAAGGTTGTAAAAGTATTAAATATAAATTACGAATTTTCACGATTCTATTGAAAGAATTCCTAAATAATATGCTAAGTGATACAAAATAAAACTCAATGAAGATTTTTCTAATATTGGATTCAAGTAGTTTGTTTTCTGATAATCAAAAATCATTTAATTATAATATACCATAAGGCTCGTCGAATCATATTTGCATACATCGCACTGAGTCCAAAAATCTGATTTTACGCCTGCGCGCATGCGTGAAGTGGACGCGTAATGTTACCAGACTGCGAACAACAAAAAAGAAATACCATATAATCTTTTACAGAATATTTATTTTTTTCTTTCTTATGTTACACAAAAAATATTATAAATATCCATTATTTATTATAGAAGCAACAATTCATTAGCATTTTCTTGTATACCCACAAACAGGCCATGCCTTTGGGGGATTTTTTTGTTTACTATTTTTACTATTGATATGTATTTCATTGCTATGTAATTATGCTTTATTTTTTGAAAACTCTGTTTTATCACTTACGTTTATTGTAAAAAAACAAAAAAAAAATTATAAAAAAATTAAAAAAAAAAACTAATCATGATTACACAAATAAAAGATAATTTTGTGTATTTTTATGCTATCTTTTACCACAGAAAATATTTTTCTGACATGATTATAAAAAAAACAGGTATAAAGTACCTGTTTTTACGCAAACGTCTAGGCAAACGTAAAAAATAATATTAAATAATAATTTGGTAATTATGTATATTAATACTGTTTAATATTATACTAAGGTTAATTAATAGAAAACCTGGTAAAAAATCAACCACCATGGCAATACCAACAAAAATGTCTACATTGTTTTATTTAACAATCTGACAGATGATGAAATAATCGAATTCTAAAATATTATTTGTGAATTTGCTACTTACACATAAAATGTGATCCCACCTATTCCCTTTTAACCCTAGCAGTATTTTAACGCTTACAAATGACATAACCCGGCATAATTAAATTTTAATCGGCAGTTGCGTACTAAGCAAAACTACTCAATTATGAGTAGTTTAGTCGGTTTCTATTACTATTGCGGTAGTTTGGTTTTTTTGATTTTGATATCATTTGTGATTTTCAATGATATTCTAATTTTGTATAATATTTTTGTGCCATGTTGTTTTATTTACATTATTCGTCCTAACTTAACATGGGACTTAGGTCTCATAGAGTGGGACGTTTGTCGCAATAGATGTATATTAAATTATTTCTCTGAATTAATAAAAATAAATGCCCTTCAAAGAATAATCATATAAAGCGCATTTTTCGGGTTTAAAAATGAGTGCACACGTATAGAGTGGAATCGTAATACGTGCCGTTTGTCTTGTAGGGCGGGAAACGTCGCTTTTTCAGGTACCTGATTCAAAATATGCGTATTTTAGACTATCGTAGAAAATTTATCCTGCGAAAAATTAATAATACCGACTCAAACGTTATGTTCAAAACGTGAAATGACCCTATCATAATAGATTATGATCATTATTATGTTGTCTTGTCTGTAATACACAATTATGAATAAGACAAGCGCCACTTTACCGCAAACATCAAAGACAAAGATATTATTGTTTTTTAGTTCTAATTCATGTTTTCCTGCCATCTTCTAATGGTCCTCTAATATAAGCCACATGTTATCCTGTGGGATGCGACAATATTGTACGACATTTTATGTGTACGGCGCGGCGCCACATACAGCAGTAATTATATGCGTATATTTCCTATACAAACATACTGAGATTGCTACGTATTGTAAATGGTATTAAACTACGCACCCACATACAATGACGTATAATTGAATAGACACGTTACAAGCGCGTAATACATGGCATTTAGATTCATGGATAGTTGTTTTCCTTGCATTTCTTTCTTACATAAATATTTGTATGTATGTCATGATTTCATTTGATTTTTTTTTCAATTTTCGAGAGAACACCATGTTTGCTAAAACTTAAATAATGATATTAATTATATTTAGCTGATTTAAACGGCGGCGTTTTTGTGAAAAATCACCTCAAGGACGCTTTATAACTTCATAATTTAATTTATATAAATATACATACATGGCCTCGTGGTGTGATGGTCAGCGCGTTAGCATGCCATGCAAGAGGTCTCGAGTTCGGTTCCCGAAATGGTTGATGTGAAATATTTGTTTAAAAGAGTGTTTTCACACTAGAACGCATGAAAATACGCTTACTAAATAAAATTCACAACTTTCACCTACTTTAATTTCTAATTTGATTCAGGGTATGATTTATAGTTACCTACGTAGTCATTATTATTATTATAGGTAACTTATATACGGAAAAACAATGTATGATAGGTGCCCTAATGTCGAAATTAGAGCAGAATACAAGGCTGAGTTTAGCATTATCGACAAAATTAAGAAAGGTCTTTTGCGATGGTTCGGTCATGTGGAGCGAATGAATGATGAAAGAACGGCTAAAAAGATTTATGATGCGAATGTGTCTGGTTGTAGAAGTCGAGGAAGGCCGAGAAAGACATGGCATGATCAAGTACAACAAATTCTTGAAAGTGGTCATGTGAAAAGTCGGAATAATCGACGTGCGTGCATGAGAAGATGTATGAATGTGAAGGAAGCAAAGGAAGTGTGCCAGGACAGAGTGGTGTGGCGTTCTATCCTCTCTGCCTACCCCTCCGGGGAAATGGCGTGATGGTTAGTTAGTTAGTTAGTTAGTTATACAGGGCCATTTTTGTAATGTAATACCTCAAGGGCGCTTTACAAACTGATAATATCAAGATATAAATTTTAATTTAACTTTTAAATTTGAGAAAAATAATGTACTTTGTCACCACATGCTAAGAATTTATTCAAATGCTTAAGAGAACAAGTGGGTTTTAAGTTTCTTCAAAAACATCACTTCACTCTCACAGTTCCGGACCTCTGCTGGGAGAGCATTCCATGCCGTAGGGCCCTCGACCGCAAATGCACGTTCGCCGAATTTAGTGCGCTGTTTGCGTATAGGTCTAGTAAAATTCCTTTCAACGTAGATGTAGCTGTCAGCTAGTTCCTCTGGAATACAGAGTTCCCTTAGATATTCCGGAGCAGAGTTGTGCAGTGACTTATACATAAGCCAACAGAGTTTGTATTCCACCCTCTGTGGAAAACGTGGCCAGTGTAATTCCCGAAGTAGTGGAGTGAAACTTAGAGATTTCAAAAAAAAGTCTCGTTGCAGCATTCAAAAAAGACTGTAGGTGAGTCATTTTATTCATTGGTAGACCTGCGTAGATACCATTACAATAATCGACTCTAGACACTTCAAACGCATTTATTAGTTTACCTATGAAAGTTGATTAACAAAGGTATGACCTAAACCCTTTTAAAAAAAATCGGAACACGTGCTAGACTATTGCAGTGATTATGGGACCACATTGTTCAATTTAACCATTCAAATATAAATCCTTTATCCACTTTTATATTGTTTTGTATGAATAATGTATTTTTGCTCTAATGTGTAAATAAACTCAATTCATTCATTCGTAAGGCGATAAGATATTTGTATGTGTTATAATTTTAACTTGAGACCATTTTAAGAGTGGTGTGGAGCTCTCTGCTTACACCTACCGGGAAAATATGTACAAGATAGAAAATAAAAATCAAGAATGGTCCAAATAAAATAATTAAATCTAACACAAAAAACTCATCATCATCATCATTCTCTTTTCGCGCCTAATGATGCATAGGGCTCTGCATCGATACACCAATCGCAGCGTATCTTGATCATTTTGTTACATGAAGGTAAGATGATCAGTCTTACGCTTCAGGTACCAGTTCAGGGACTATGAAATATTCTGGTGTAAAAACATCCGTTTAAATAAATATTTCATATCAACCATGTCAGGAATCGAACCCGAGACCTCTCGCATGGTAGGCAAACGCGCTAACCATTACTTTTAAATATATTTTACTCCGTAGGGCTCGTCTACTACGTGTATGTCTTCTTCCTGCGTTACGTTTTCGATTTCAGACTTTTCTCCCCACAAATACTTTTACTTTTTTTTGAGGGTCAACTCACTAACTAGCCGGCTGCCGATGCTAGGTATTTTATGTACTTACACAGTCGCACATCCCGTTTTATAATACATTTTTCAAAAATTTTCCATTTCACACCAACATGCTCTCAGCTAGAATTTGTCTCCAAACTGACACACAAATTAATAAAAAATATTGGTTCTAATTATTTGGGATGCCGCGCATGAATACTCTAACACAACTTTGTAAGGAAACTGCCAGCACTAGATTAAACTAAATTAAATTACAAAAGTGATTTCAATGCAATTGGTGTATTTTTTAAATTTTTTTTTGTTTTATTTGGGAATATAAAATGTTTTTTTTAAAATAAAATGACTGTAACAAGCGCACGGAGCATGACAAGAAAGGCATTTCGCGAAAGATTTTACCCAAGTTCCTGTATTTATTTCTCATAGGTTTAAAAAAAAAAGAAATATTTACCACTGTATTCCTAATGTTTCCACGTAACTCTCCGCATTAACACGAGTCTACATAGGATAAAAACGCAAACAAACTTGATATACATGTATATTTCTCTTATTTGTTTAAATGATGAATTTGTATTTTTATAATTTTCGAATGAACATTTTCACGCCGGATTTGGAAAGTAAAATTCGTATAAATATTCTGGATTTTTAATACTAAAAACATTTATACCCGTATGCAGAGACAAACCTTAAGGTGAGGAAAGTACATTCTAATTTCAAATTCAGAGAGTAACCCGAAGGTGAAGACAATAGAATGTACTCTCCTCACCTTAAGGTTTGTCTCTGCATACGGGTATTAACCTTGCTATGCGAAGGATAATTGCTACAATTTTTGCCGGTTGATGCCGCCCATCAATTAATAAATGCGTTTGTAGTGTCTAGAGTCGATTATTGTAATGGCATCTACGCAGATCTACCAATGAACAAAATGACTCGCCTACAATCTGTATTGAATGCTGCAGCGAGACTCATTTTCGGAATCTCTAAGTTCAGTCATATCACTCCACTACTTCGGGAACTACACTGGCTACGTTTTCCACAGAGGGTCGAATACAAACTCTGTTGGCTTATGTATAAGTCACTGCATAACTCTGCTCCGGAATATCTAAGAGAACTATGCATTCCAGATAAACTAACTGACAGGCGTCTCACGCTTAGATCAGCTACTTCTACAGCGAGAGGAAAAGTTATTATACCTCTACGCAAACAGCGCACTAAATTCGGCGAACGCGCATTTTCGGTCGCAGGCCCTATGGCATAGAATGCTTTCCCAGCAGAGGTGCGAGGCTGTGAAAGTGAAGTGATGTTTCGGAAAAAACTTAAAACCCACTTGTTCTCTAAATCATATGAATAAATCCATAGCATGTGACAACGAAATAAATTGTTTTATTTAATTAAAAATTTAAAAGCTTCAATTTAATTTATTTATCAACATAATCACTATGTAAAGCGCCCTTGAGGTATTATATTACAAACATGGCGATATATAAGTTATCCATAATAATAATAATACCACAATAAATCTATTTCTCTGTATAAAAAAAGCACGAAAACAGAACAGAGAAGCCGTTCCGTGGCAGGTGTTCGTGTGAAAGGGACAAAAACAAAAGAAGAAATTCTTTCAAACAGTTGGTTATTCACAGTAAGCGGGAGTGCACGCTAGTTAAATGACTGACGTATTTTTGATTAAAAATTTATTTGGTAATAACAGGCCTTAATTAAACTATAATTTTTATGAATTATGGAAAAGGAATTATTTCAATGTATGTCTCCCACGTTTTTTTTTCAAATTTCTATCCAGAATATTCTGCTTGTTGAAACACGATGTTACATCACCGCGGGTAAACGAATTTTGTAGCACAGCCTTACAAGGGTTAAAAGTTCAATCATCAATAATATTGCTCCTATTGGAATCATGCGAACTGATGTTTCTAATGTCTGACCCTTAAACTTAGCGACAAATTTGCGATCCATATTATTTGTAATACGCCGAACAAGTTTGATCGAGACTCCCTTTCCTATTCAGATGAGCTCCGTTCCCCCAAGACCTATTGTCCTTTTGTTGTCCATTGTGTGAATGATTTATAGAGTATTCTTTAGGGTCTTCAACCAATAAGTACACGGACTGATTCAGGTTCACATCCCAGGGTTGTGGCGATAAGTAATTCGAAATCTTACATCACTGTCAGGCCTGAAGATTTGATCAATCTTACATTAGACCCAGCTTTGTCTTCGCACCTTTGAGATTAATCAAGAATTGTCTTAATAAATTGGTAATACGCTTATAATTTCATAAAGACAGAAACATAATATTTAATAATATAAATGAAAAAAAAGTTTTATATAAAATATATCACTGGTACAATGCGCTAATACTGCTAACAGTTTGTGATGTGAAAACTTTCTGACTATGTGGACACTAAACGCTCTAACTGGGAGGCGGAAAAATAATGAAGTTATTTTATAAATAACTTATACAGCGCCATTTTTGTAGTAAAATACCTCTAGGCGCTTTACAAAAGTGATTATATAACACTTTAAAATTATTTTTACTAAAATTTCAACTGTAAATCGGGTCTGATTTTCCAATCGCCCGTGTGTTCTGTAGCTGCAGGACATGTTGTCATTTGGATTCCGGTAGCTGTAAAATGTAGCAAAATTGGTTTCTTCATCAGAGTAAAAGTTCAAGATGTTTTTATTAAATTCACACAAAATATTTCAGTAATAATAGTTAAACAATGAAACCAGGCGAGAGTGTTAATCTGAGTCAAGTATAATTGATAAGATTAATTAAGGGTCTCTGAGATGGTTTGGTCACGTAGAACGAATGGACCACGAAAAAATGATAAAACAAGTATATTTGGCGGAAATGAATTCAGCGGTACCGTGAGACAAGGACGACCAAGGAAGACGTGGCATGATCAGATAAACAAAAATCTTTAGTCTGGTCATGTCAAAAGCAGACAGAACCGAAGGGCATGTATGACAAGATGTATTAATGTGGAAGAAGCTAGGAATATATGCCAGGATAGACGTGTGTGGCATTCCATTCTTTTTACCTACCCCTATAGGAAAATGGCGTGATGGTAGTAGTAAAAACATCATTTCGAGTTTGTTAAAATATTTAGTAAACAATGGATGGATTTCACTGACAAGGGAGTTATTTAGAATTACATAGTACAACAGAGATGGAGAATGTTTCCTTCTCCAAAATTTTAGTGGAAGATTATTCAATTGATGACCAAGCATTGTCATTTTTATTGTTAGGTCAGAGGTTTTTTTTTGCATATTTTTTATATCTATTTATTATACTGTGCTGACCCTATTTGCATCTTAATTCTTTCGTCGTTTTCATTCACCGTAACCCCATCGGGGCTCATGCTTTATTCCTTCGTGACAATACTTGGCTACTTGTTTTTATTGAGAAACCTGTGGCAAAAAACTCCATTGTTGTCCAACGCAAACTCGGAGCCCGCTCAACGGTTGAACGTCCGCCAGTTGACCATTCAGAACACGGCCCTATAAAATTCCCTCACATTATGCCCATTATTGGTAAAGAGATCCATTATTTGCATTGTTCCCGGGTATTAAAGTGATCAGGAACAACGTGTTTGGAGTAATTCGACAATGGCAGTTGTCAAATCAATCCGTGAAAGAAAACTCGATACGAGAAAATCAGGTTCTGGCAGTGTACACACTACACGCAAACATTCACAAGGGAGAATCCAACATCTTATTCATACCGTACAATTGAAATTCAAACCAAATTTTATACTTCCTGCCCGTCAATAGAATTCGTCATTAATTTCAAATTGAAAAGCTTTTTATGTAAAATCATTAATTTACTAAATAATATCTGAATCGGGTGGTGGTTCCGTGGACTCACGTAGAAAAGGTCCGAGGTTCGATCCCCCACTATCCAAATTGATTTCCATTTTCAAATAGTAAATTACATATAACTCGTTGAAAATACACACCAGAATAGAAACATTAGAGTAAATTATAAGAAAACTATTATTTCTAAAAAAAAAATTATTCACGTGTTCATATATTTTTTTTACATTTCTTGAGGAGACTCAATAGTTTGATTTTTAAAAATATCATTAAAATTCTTGAACCAGGGAATTTTACTGATATTTTTTGTCAAAATCGAAAATTTATTTACTTATTCTAGATAATTTACACATGGCTATTTTTGTTAAAATCTCTTTAAGGGTGATGTACAATAAACATTCCAATACGTCTTGCAGCTACAGAGCGCCTAGACGGTAAAAAAATAAAGCCCGTATTCACAGTTTTAAAAAAATTACTGAGCAGTTTTTTTAATTAGTAAATAATTAATAACAAATATAATCTAGATTACCTTTAGTCCTGCAGCTAGAGTTCCTGGGCGGTTAAAAACCTTATCATCATCATATTGACGCTGAAATTTCGCTTGAAAGACAAATCAGCAAGACAGTCAGCGCATGTTTTTACCAGCTAAGGCAAATTAAGTTTATTCGAAAACATCTACCTAATGAGGCGGCCCGTCTCTTAGTGAACGCATTTGTGATATCACGAGTCGATTACTGCAATGGAATATATGCTGGCCTCCCTAAATATAAAATAGAACGATTGCAGTCGATTCTGAATGCAGCTGCTAGGCTGATCTTTGGTGTATCAAAGTACGATCATATTACACAGTTGCTTCAAAGTCTGCACTGGCTACGTTTTCCTGAATGGGTTGAGTATAACCTGTGTTGGTTAATGTATAAAACAATGCATAACACGGCTCCTCAATACCTTAAGGAACTCTGCATTCCGGATGAGTTGGCAGATAGGCGCCTCACTCTCCGCTCAGCTTCCTGTTCTGCTGTAGAGAAGGTGATACTACCCCAATTACGCAACCAGAGTTCCAAATTTGGTGATAGAGCTTTTGCAATAGCCGGACCTTTGGCGTGGAATGCCTTACCTTCAGAACTACGAAATTGTGCAACAGAATCGCTTTTTAGAAAAAAATTAAAAACTCATTTATTTGTAAAATCGTTTCCTGATTTGAAAAGTGCTACTGCTTAAAAGGAATTCAAACATAATACATATGTGTATGGGTAATTTATAAAATTAGTGTTTAAGTGAATAGTAATTAAGAGTAAGCTTATAGAATTAAGTATAATGTATAGCGCCCTTGAAGTGATTATTCACGAAAACGGCGCTATAAAAATTGACGAAATTTATTATTATTTATTATTATCATCATAATTTATGTATGCACACAGTTGTGTAAATAAAACTGCAATTGTAGCTTATGTGAATAATTTTTGTTAACCTTTGGGTGACAGAATGATAATTTTTTATAAAGTTTTTTCCGTTACAGTACTTTTGTTCTATGGTTAAGTACTACAATATACAAAAGCGTTTCCAGTATTAGCCTACTGGTAACGTCAAACTGTAATGATTTATTACTAATAATTGCTTTATATGCAGATAAAAAAACAAGATCTGAATGCATAGCTCTTTAAGATACTTTGGAGTTGCATCTTGTCAAGGTCAGTAATTAATTTACAGACCCCATGCATGGTAGTCAAACGCTTTAACACTGCACCACGGAGGCAAGAAACTGGCTAATAATGCTGAAATAATAGATTTACAAAGTATACACGTCCTGAGTAAAATAAAAACAAAAGCAACCATGACTTAGAAAGGTCGGAATGAAAAAATATGACCTAGAAATTACAACAAAAAATTGAGTGACTCAAAAACCAGATGTTCTTTTTCAACAGAAAAGGTTTTCTTTAGCTACACGCTATGACAACCACACGCTACAAAATTAAACAGACTCTGTGATCACATGAAAAAAAATCAACGAATTTGTCCTGAGATCACCGACCCAGGGTGCGCTTATGTCTCCTGGATTCGGTTATAGACGCTTATTGTCTAAAATTTTACATCTGGAAAACATTTATTTAAAATCCGGCCTAGGGGCGTCGAGCTTTACAATCAGTCCGATGGCACAGTGTAAAAATATCTTATTATGTTGCAACTCTTGTTTTAAGGGTTTATTTTTACTTGTTTCCCTTCTCAAATTATGGTAAGTTTTTCTTCGCCTTTTAAGGACGGGTTTAAACGTCTCTTGTTATCTTTTACTTATTTGGTCCAGATGAGTTTTTATGCTCACCAGATTTCGTTATTGTCATTATGGGAGACTTTAGTACCGAAACTACTTTTAAACTATAATTCATTTTAAAAACAATAGAAAATGTCACATCTTTGACATTTTCTTAGATATATGTATTCATTTGAATTTCGCAAATTAAACAATAAATACAGTTATTACCGAAAAATTATATTACATCGTGAAACTGAATCGATTATATCTTACGGAGTGCGTATCTGATGGGATAGCATAATCCATGAGGCAAAACATATGGGCAAAGGTGTATATTTTAAATTCTGTAATGTCCTGCCGGGAAAACAAATTTGTGACTACAAATGGATTGAAGATCAATTTTTTTGATCCGGAATATAAAAAAAAGTATTTTCCACACTAACAAAACTAGATTTTAAACTAAGGGTTCCCTGGTCGTTCCTCGAATTACAAATTACTTCGGAGAACGAGCGTTATATTGCGTTATTTCTAGTTTGCTCACTGATCTCCCGCAAACCATTATTAAGATGAAAAATCTTCAATCACCTAGTAAATGCCTGCCCGTTACTTTTCAAAAAAGACAAATACTCACTTTTGTCTACCTGACACTTCATTTTGAAAGCATATAATCAAATAAAATAATATGAAAACGTAAAAACAAATCCAAAATCTTGTAGGGTAGAAAATTTTCTTTCGAATGACGTATCATTTTTATAATTTTATTTCACTTTAGACGCTCATTTTTTAATTTGTTAAAAAACGGACGCTACGCATGTTAACACCAAATATTATTTCTTGTGTATGCAGATAATTGTTAGAATTCCATAATGAAATTTGGTAAGGTATTATTATTATTATGGATAACTTATATAGCGCCATTTTCGTAACAAAATACCTCAAGGGCACTTTACATAGTGATTCTTTTAAATTTGTAATTTAATTAAAATAATTTATTTTGTTGTTACATGCTACAAATTTATTCAAATGATTTAGAGAACAAGTGGGTTTTAAGTTTTTTACGAAACATCACTTCACTTTCACAGCCTCGCACCTCTGCTGGGAGATCATTCCATACCATAGGGCCGGCGACTGCAAATGCGCGTTCACTAAAGACACTTTCATTGGATTTAATTCTGGTTTAATATTTTTGTTATATAACATATTTGTTAGTATAATAAATATTATCATAGTTGGATAATTTATATAGCGCCATTTTTGTGAAAATCGCCTCAAGGGCGTTGTATAATAAATGAATATCCCAGCACGTCTTGCAGCAACACAGCGCATGGACAACTGTGATTCTAGTTTCTCCTTTCCAATTATGATATATTTCAATTTTAACATATAAAAGCTAGGTTACATCACGTCTTGCAGCTACAGAACATATGGATGGTTGAGATTCTAGTTCCTCGTTTTCAATCAAGATCAATTTAAATTATAACAGATAGGAGCTTGATTACAGCACGTCTTGCAGCTACAGAGCGCATGAACGGAAAAAAATCTAGCCCCCATTCACACATTTATAAAATTGACAAAGAAATTTTGTGTATTACATGTAGTGTAGTATCTGTTAAGAGTTTGACAATGTCCTAACAAGCAAAAAAAGAGGCACATGTATTTAAAAAAATAAAAGTAGGATTAAATCCAATACAAGTGTTTTATTTTGGATACCATACCAAATCGCAAAATATTATGTTTCTCTAGATTCTTTCAGTATTTATCTACTCATGATAACTGGCTATTTTAATATTCTTAAAAAATTAACAGTAATATATCACTTTATGATAGAGCAACCTTTTCTTCCTAATTCCATTCTTTGACAATAATAGTAGCATTTCAGCATACAAATGTCTATTTTGTTGCGAATAATGCTATTTGGATCGGGTTCGTCCATGACATTTTAGTAATCTAAATTGTTATTCGTAACTATTATTTCTGGTTTAATATGTGGATATTATTTAAATGCATCTATTGTTGCTATGTGATATTTAAAAAATATACGAATCAACTATCAATTTAAATGCCTCTAAAATATTATCACATACTGAAGATAATACAATAAACGTTATTAATATCAGAACTTGTTAAACTGGTTTTCTTCAATATTTTGGCACAATATTATATTATTTTAAACACAGGTGAATTAAATTTGGTTCCTGAGTTTTTAAGGTCAAACCGCACTGCAGCACTGCGCAACAAAATTTAGCGCGTCTGTAGTGGGTTTGTTTAATCCAAAACAGGGAAATAGCAATTTGTGCTGCTGTGATGCGCCGTGCAGAGCCGCGTAGTAACATTTTAAACATAAATGTAAGTACTTTAGAAGATTGGGTATTTATTTATATATTTTTTCTGTGGGCATTGAATGAAATACATTATATCTGTACCTCAAAGGACAAACCACGGAAGTCACATTGTACAAAATGTTCAGGAAACAAGATTTTGTGATCGTGCGATTTCCAAAACATGATATCTTTTAAACCAAATGAGATAATTTCAATGTACAAAGAACTTTTAAGGTAAAAAATAGTATCTTTTCATTTTAGAAAAGTAGATATTGAAATAGCGTATCGGGGACAACTGATGTTTTTTTGCATTAAAACAAAGTTGACCTAAGATTTAAATTTCAACTTTAAAAAAAAATATGTCACTCCGGAGGACAGACGAAGCAGTGGCCGACCAGAATTAAAATGGCTAGATAATGTGGAAAGTGACATTAGATCAATTGGCCTGACAAACTGAAGAACAGCCGCAAGGTACAGGGAGGAATGGATACAGATTCTAGAGAACGTCAGGGCCCACAACGGACTGTAGCACTACTGATGATGATGAGAACTTAAGAAAGAGAAATCGTTTTTTTTTTTTTTGCATGACTGTACTTACCCGCGTCGATAACTCCCGTTCGGGGTTCTGGTTATTCACACGCATGACTAAGTATTTTATCATTATTTCCAGATACAAAAAAACTAAAAATGTATTTTTATAATATTCTTACACGAAGGCAAGACAACCAGACTCACGCTTCCTATGCTAGTACAGGTAAACTTAGGGATATTTTTGTAAAAGAGAAAATATACAAACACGTTCGTATATAATTTGTTACCCCATTTATGTATATAAAAGGGTAACAAAATATACAAACAATTTAAACTAACGAACACAAAGTGTTGGTAAATTGGAACAAAAACAAAAAAGCAGCGTTTTCGTTCTATTTTTGAATATTGTGATTCTGGCGTGGTTCTTTAGAATTGTCTATCTATAGGGAATGGAAGTAAAAAGTGTTTTAAAATGTTTATTGAATGTGTACTTTTATTTGTTCTCTGACACAAACCAATGATAGCGCGGCTAGACAGTGCTCCAGATTCCCAAACTGTTATTAAAATTCAAAAAAGTTATTATAAAAAAAATACTTCTTTTTTAATCATTAATAATAATATTTAGCTGATTTATTTGGCGTCATTTTTGTAAAAAATCACCTCAAGGGCGCTTTACAATTGTATACCTAAACTTACGTTCTAACTAAACTAGAGTGATATATTATATTTCCAGATTTAAAGTTGAGGGTATGATAGTTTAAAGAAGTGGGATTTTAGTTGAGATCTAAACTGACTGGGACTGTCGATGATTTGTAAGTTTGAAAGCAATTGGTTCCAAGCAGAGAGGCCGGTAGCGGCAAAAGCACGATCTCCAAATCTAGTGTTTGGGGAGCGCCGGATTTCGACAAGTTTTCCTCTTCCTGAATTAAATGCCGACCTAAGAATAGATTTTTTTTTACATGTTTTTTCCCTAATACAAAGGTCCGATAGGTATTTAGGAACCATTTCATGAAGGGATTTGAATACTGTCCAGCAAAGCTTGTATTTTATTTTCTCTGGGCTTTTTAACCAGTGCAAATCTTGAAGATGTTGTGAGATGTGAGAATATTTTTGTACTCCCGTAATAAGCCTTGCTGCTGCATTGAAAACAGATTGGAGTTTGTTACTTTGATATTTTGGGAGATTTTCGTGAATGTTTAAAATCTTACTTTGCGTCCATCATCCTTTGGTCTTATCCAATCCAATTTTTTTATGGTACAATAATTGTTAACATGAAAATAAAATGCTATTGAAATAGAATATATTTTACGCATTGATATACTACCTACATGTACCGATATACCGAAAATAATGTATGAGAGTAGATTATTGCCGGAGGCAAAGTTAGCAGTTCACAATGGAGTCTTATTGCCGATCCTTATTTATAGAAGCGAAGTATGTAATTGAAATAACAAGGATAAAAGTAGGCTAAATGCAGTCGAAATGCTGTCTCAGGTGAATGTGTTAAAACTATGTACGATTAGTGGACAAA
This sequence comes from Micrasema longulum, assembly GCF_059751315.1. Lineage (NCBI taxonomy): Eukaryota > Metazoa > Arthropoda > Insecta > Trichoptera > Brachycentridae > Micrasema > Micrasema longulum. The sequence goes on from NW_028278654.1 coordinate 241,845, forward strand.
TGTCGAGATCTGTGTATTATGTAAGACTGAGATAAAAAAATATTAAAAAAAAAACGTTAGTTTGGACATGCAGAGCGAATAGACGGTTAAATCAATGAAAATACGAATGTTGATAGATGCAGAAACGAAAAAAAATGGTAAAGATATTAAGATGGACATGGCAAAAGTCGGATTAATCAACGCGCGTGCATAAGAAAATGTATGAAAATAGAAAAAGCGAGAAGGCGTTGTATCGTATCTGCCTACCTCAAAGGGAAAACGGCGTGATGGTTTTATTTTGTTTCACATTTATTTAGAGCATCCAGCTCTTCCGTCAATCGTTAAAATACGCATTGTTATTCTATCATCATAATCATTCTCTTTCCGGAGCTAATGGTGCATAGGGCACTGAATTGGTACACCAATCGCAGCGTATCTTGGTATTTTTTTGTTACATGGCGGGAAGATGATTAATCCTACGCTTCAGGTACCAGTCCAGGGACTTTGAAATATCCTAGTGTGAAAACACTCTTTTAAATAAATATTTCATGTCAAACATGTCGGGAATCGAACCCGAGACCTCTTGCATGGTAGGCAAACGCGCTGACCATTACACCACAAGGCCGAGCGTATTGTAATTCTTTAGTAAGTGAATACATAGGTATACACCAGTAAAATACAGATCGGGGGTTTACTATTTCATTCAATTTACGTGACCGTGTAATCAAGTGCTATTTATTTAAAAATTCAACCCACACTTTGGAAAACTTTGGCTATTCGAGTTTTGTTTAATGTCGGACTTTACGAGGCTTCCGATTGGCGGAGACAGTGTCAATGTTTCGGAAGATGTTTGACAGTACTGCTGGCGCTCAAACTTGCGAAATATATAGAATTCAACTTATAACATATAATATTTCAATCATCATAAATTTGCAAAGCGTAACTGTGTAGATTTACGTTTTAAGTTCAATACATTCAAATTTTGGGCTATGTATAGCGTGTGAGCTCGCCAATATATGACAGCAAAATTTTTATTGTCTTTGAATTTCCTAGAGTTTTAACCATCGAAAAAAATGAAGATTGCAAATAAAATCAACAGACAACGGAAATTTGATGTGTATTATTTTAATAGATTGTTTATAACAGAAAAATACATAGAGAAATATGCATTTTTATTTTTTGTAATAATAACAGTCTAGTAAATTCGAATAAATAAAAATACGCTTTATATTAACAATATTAATTAAAATGCAAAAATAACATTGAATACTTGAAAAATAAATATTACTGAGTGTTACAAACATAATTAAAAAAACGGATAGCGATTAAAAGTAAAAACTATCTTTAGTTTAATTCTTATAGCGATAAATACATAAACATTATAAAACAGGAGTTATACAAATACAAAAATAATATTGTAACTAGGTGGCTACCTACACGGTTAAATTTCGAAACACCACGCAATTTCTTATCTCGGCTGCGCTATGTAAAATGAAAAAAAATATTTAAATTAATAATTTCATCACGTCATGAAGTCGCCCCTGGGTAGCACCTGCTAACGTCAATCAACAAAAACATCCTCGTTTTAATTACAATATTTCGGCTACGCCATAAATCTCTTTTTTAAAATAATTTCTCACGTCACAAAGTCGCCCCTGGGTAGCGCCTGCTAACGTCAATCAACAAAAATATCCTCGTTTTAATTACAATATTTCGGCTACGCCATGAATCTCTTTTTTTAAATAATTTCTCACGTCACAAAGTCGCCCCTGGGTAGCGCCTGCTAACGTCAATCAACAAAAACATCCTCGTTTTTATAACAGTATTTCGGCTACGCCATGAATTTCTTATAAAAAATGTCAAAACGTCACAAAGCCACTCTCTGAGTGTCGCTACTGACATCATTTACAAAAACATAATTATTTGTGCTTTTTTCAGGTACGCAACATTTTTTTTAAATACACCTACCTAACCGATAAAATACTATTAGTAATTAAACCAAGGTGGGCTTTAAAGTTCCGTATGGCCAAATAATATTATTTATTATTAGAATATTATTGACATGTAGTTCAAGCATTGCTGCATTCACGTTGCTTTACTTCTGAGAGCTCAACTGCTATGTTTTTCTATGGTTATGTTAATGTCATCTGTCATGTATTGGCGAGCTCACAGGCTATACTTACGCCCAAATTTTAATGATTCATAACTGAAACACATTCAGTTATCTTTATTTATACCTATATATATATAAAAATATAGTTAGATAATTTACGTAACACAATTTTAATTTAAATTAATTAAAGGGCGCTGTATAGTAAATATCCCAACAAGCCTTGCAAATACAGAGCGCACGGATGGTTGGCATACTACCATAGTTTCTAATTTCCTAGTATGATCGATCTCAATAATAGATATAAGCTAGATTGCACGTCTTGCAGCTACAGAGCGCATAGAAGTAAAAATTCCAGATCCCATTTACACTATATTTGAACTGAAAAATGAAATGCTTTTTACATTGTTTATGTTTTAAAAATGTTTATTAAATATAGGAGCTAGGTAACAACACGCCTTGCAGCTACAGAGCGTATGGACGGAAAAATATTGAATGAACACTCATATAGGTAGGTATATATAGGCAAAAATGTAGACGATTTAAGAGTCTTCCTAGTCAAAAATTAAAAGTGTAAAATTTTTTTTGGCTTTATTTCATTTTTTTAAAAATAAGCATTGTTGTTTTTAGAATTCTAAGTACTTATAGTTTTACTTTTGTGTTTATTCGATTTTTTGAGATAATTTTCCTTTTATTATTATTTGTATTAAAAACGCGCCCATAAACTATTATTTATTATTAGTGTGGTGCAATCTAGATTTTATTTTATTTAATTTTGGTCAATAAATTTGAAAAAACATTTTTTTTTAAATATAAGAATATGTAAGCTACATAAAAAGCGCATAGACGAGAGGAATAGGACCACAAACAATTTTTCCTACGCCTATCATACATGTTGTAAAATAAATATTACAATAATAAAAGTATTAATAAATATAAAAGACTTTTGTAAAATTCCAAACAAAATGTGCATCGATTAAATAAAAAAAATTACTTTTCCGCAGATTTGGATTAATGAAGCAATTTTTTTTTAATGCAAGGCGACTTAATTAATTAATGATTTTAATCAAAATAAATACGCACATTTAGTGCATTAAACATTCATCACATGAACCAAATAGTGCAAACGAACGCAGAGTACCTTAATCACATGTAAAGTGAAGATAAGGTGATTAGTATTTCGCTTCAGGTACCAATCCAGGGAAAGTAAAATATTGTTTTGTTATATCGCTTTTAAAATAAACTATCAGGAATCAAACTCAGTCTCATACATTGTAGGAAAATGCGCTTATCACTGACTTCACTACGAAGCCTTATTTAAATGATTTATTTCAGGGTATTTACAGAAAATTATCCATCGAGTCGAAAACACTTGTCCAGGATTTTGGTTCTATTCCATGCACATAACTGTTTTCTTCATCCGCCTGGACACGAAACAATCACCCAAAGCATTCGTGAATCGTGTTGTATTAAAAATAATAATAAGGGGCTACGAAATCATTAGATTTCATTCATTTTAGAATTTTTTTATTACTTAAAAAACGAACACAAAAAAGATTAAAAAACATGAATCTTCTGTATATAATATAGTTACACAAAAATGTTGTCGTTTAGTATTTAAACGGTGCCTTAAATACACAGGAGTTATTAAATAATTTATTGTTGTTCCTCTAACTGGGAAAGGCCGTTAAAACATAATGACGCCATTTTATCGGATATAGTCGTTAAAGGCAGCTTCCTGTCCGTTTGTGAGGGTGAATAAACGGTAATTGTTAGAGAGATTTAAGAGAATCGAATACTCTTAGGGGTCGGTCTTTGAGAGCATCTTTTATACTTGACCGTACATCAATAGTAATCACTGCATTATTATAAACATTGATCTCGTATTTCAATTTAATTTGTTGCTGTTATTTTATAACTAATCCGAATTATTTATAACAATTAGAATTATTCTTGTCTCCTTCGAAACTCTTTAAATAATCCCCTTATCTTTTGTTTTCCTTATCTCATCATTCAAATTGTTTTGATACTTTTTTACGAAATACGTTTTATATACCTATCCATAAAATCATCATCATTCCCTTTCCGCACATAACGGTGCATAGCTGGTACACCAATTGCAGGGTATCTAGATATTTTTTTGTTACATGATGGTAAGATGATCAGTTTTACGCTTCAGGTACCAGTCCAGGGACTATTCCAACTTCTTCATATTCCAGTTGCTTTATTTAATTATAATCAATTGTTATCTTCAGCAAATCTTTTAAGACTTTTTGATAGAAGAATCCTAACTGACCTAATATTACTTTATAAAGTAATCAATTTATTAATTGACTGTCCTGATTTGCTGGAGTTGGTGTGTTTCCGTGTACCTGGTCGACATTCCCGCCACAGATCTCCTTTTTGTTCTGCTAGTTCTAGGACCAACTATCACATGCACTCGTCTATCTCTAGGCTCCATAGATATGGCAATCGGTATGAGGACAAGGCTGGTATATTTGGTTCTGGACTTGATAGTTATAAAACAAGTCTGATTTCTTTTTTCCTCTCGCAATATTATTCTTAAACTTTTCTTTATATTTAAAAATGTTTTTCCTTTTTTTTGTTTTTTCATATTTATTTCGTTAATATTTTTGGTTGCTTATGTGTATTTACCTACTTGTTACTATTGTTAAAGTTATGAAATTTTATAATTTTTTGTTATGTATTTATACATGTTTTTTTTCTTCATATTTATGTTCTTTATATGTAAAAGGCAATTTATGCCGTTTATGTCCGAATAAATAAATAAAATAAATAAATAAATTATTATACAACAAAGTACAAATCTGGATAAGTCTGTTTTTGGATAATTGGAAGATATTGCTAAAAACGTTTTATATAAACGTGAATTATATCATCATCATGACGTTCGCGTTTATGATTTGCAATATGTATACCGTTATTAATATTTGTTCTAATAGTAAAATAATAACGTGCGGATACGAATAAAAATTATGTCAATACCATACTAAATCTGTTTTACTGTATAAGAAAGAGCAGAAAAATAGCACTTATAACAAGGAGGACAGAGACGCTGTTTTGTGACCGGTATTTGTGTGAAAGAGACAAAAACAAAAGGAGAAATATCGTTTAATCAATCGGTTATTTGCAGAAGGCGAGAGTTCACGCTTGTTATATGACTGGAGTGTATTATTTTGCTATAACGGGCCTAAATCATTTATTAAAAAAAATATACATTCATTTTGTTCATCAACGCCCAATAGGCATTTACAAAAAAGAAAAAAAAAATGCCAACATTCTTTAAATAAAACACAAAATATACAGAAAAAAATATGTTAAATTAGTTAGAAAAGTTAAAATTTAAAAAAAAAAAAAAGGTAAGTATATTAAAAGAGTTATGCAGAGGAAAGGAAAAATTATAATAATGAAGATAAACAAGAAAAAACAGTAAGCATATAAACAAAAAATGCAAAGATATATAAGTTAATATAACAGATGCTCAAAAGTAAACAAGGTAAATAAAGTGTTACGGTAAGCAAGAAAGAAAAATGTGAGTATAATTAATAATTGAGCAAGTATGTATGTTTTCGCAAAAAAAATAAAAAATAAGAAAAATATGTGAAATGCGTATTTGCCAATGCTTAAGAGCAATTAGATATTATAGCAAATAAAAACAAGTGTAGAGTAAAAAAAAAACAAGATAAATTAAAAAATATAAATATGAAAGATCTAAGACTAAAAACTCACGAAACCCTAAAATCACGAGACATAGGATGCACACAAGTACAGCTGAAACCCAAACTGGAATTTCAGTCGGTCACTAACACTATTTAATTGCCCACTAAAAACAGCAGTAAAAATATAATTATACAATAAAGTACAAATCTTGACAAGTCTGTTTTTGGATAATTAGAAGACATTGCCAAAAACATTTTATATAATTTGAATTATACTGTCTTCTTAACGTTAGCGTTTACGATTCGTAATATGTGTACCATTATTCATATTTCGCAGGCTTTATTTATTTTGATTAATGCATAGTAATATTAGAACTTGCTCTAATAACTCCGAGTCGGTTTAGTTGTGATGACGTGAATAATCGGTGTCATTTTTAAGATCCCGCGGTACACGTGTCATCAGAAATAAAAGAACGCCGGTAGTCAGAAGTCAGGAATGCAAGAGGAATATGTCTATTAGATTATGGCGCAGAGAGGAGAGGTAATGGGAGTCAATTTATCATGGCTTCCATACCCTAATAGGAGAATCACTGCACTAAATGAAGTGCATTTTTTCTTTTGCTTCAACCTTGTTTTTAAAATAATCGGTTATCATTACCATCATAGTTCCGTGTTCCGAACCTAATAGTTTATAAAGAACTGCATTTGTTTACCGATCGCCGCATATTTTGATATTTTTTTTATATATGCAGGCAAAGTGATCAGTTTAAGTTAAAATTATAATAGCCTTACCGGGAACACAACACGAGATCTAATTAGTCATGAGTAAAAATTAGATTGGATCAAGAGAGAACCCAAAAATGTATCTTTAAATAATACAGGAAACTCAACAATGCTGTATATCCAAATGCGTTTTTATTGTGTCTAAACAAGTAGAAGAATTTGTGTATCTGGGAAGCATGTTTTCAAGAGATGTAAGAGTAGAAAAAGATGTTGGAAGAAGAGTTAGTAAAATAGGCATTAAATGAACACTTTTTGATCAAAGTATTAATTTACAAGTTTAGCTGTATATTAATTAGTAAGTACTCAATTAATGGATGGAAAAATGACAACCTCGTAAATAAAATAGACCATGGATTAAAATATATTGTGTTATTCGGCCAAAGCGATTTTGAAATATCTGCTCTGTAAGTCAAAAGTAATGGTATTTGAAAGGGATAGTGAGGTTACTGACTGCATAATAAATGTAAACAAAGAATGTCTCGAACAAGTAGAAGAATTTGTGTATCTGGGAAGCAAGAGATGGAAGAGTAGAAAAAAATGTTGAAAGGAGAGTGAATGCGGGCAGCAAAATTAACGGAGCACTAAGCACAGTAATTGCTAATAAAAATATGTCAATCGAAGCTTAACTGGCAGTGCACGTAAGTTTTAGTCCCAACACTTATGTATGGAAGTGAAACATGGAACTGGAGGAAGGATAAAAGCCGAGTGAACGCAGTTGAAATGCAATCTTTTAGACGAATACGTGGGAAATCAATGTATGACAGGGATGCGAATGATGAAGTCAGGCGAGAGTGTTAATCTGAGTCAAGTATAATTGATAAGATTAAGAAAGGGTCGCTGAGATGGTTTGATCACGTAGAACGAATGGACGACAAAAAATGGTGAAACTAGTATATATAATGAAAATGAACGGTCATGTGAGACGAGGATGATCAAGGAAGACGTGGCATGATCAGATAAACCAAAATCTTAAGTCTGGTCATGTCAAAAGCAGACAGAACCGAAGGGCATGTATGACAAGATGTATGAATGTGGAAGAAGCTAGGAATGTATGCCAGGATAGACGTGTGTGGTGGTCCATTCTCTCTGCCTACCCCTACGGGGAAATGGCGTGATGGTAGTAGTAGCCAAATGCTTGCAGACTGGCTGAATTTCCCCCCAAGGGAGTTATCAATATTTCAATTTGTTGCAACAGAGAAGGAAAACATTTTCGAGAAGGTAATATATGAAAGTTTAGGCATTTACAGGGCTAATGACCTGTCGTTGGTTAGTTTATGTGGCCACTTTACACACTGTGTAACATTCTCTTTTCTACCCATGTTTTAATATCCACATGTCCTCAACTCTTCCATCTGTTTACTTTTGTGAAGTAAAAGAGCTGAAACCTTTATCATGTGGGTGAAATTTATGTGAGACATGTTTTATTTTCAGCCTTGCATAATGCAAGAATGTCGACATTTGTGCTTTTTTTGTTCATAGTTTTACAACAAATTCGCAAAAGATATTGCATTTTAACAGCATTCAGCTTTCATACTTCACTTCCAAGCGCTCTGTAGCTGCAAGACGCGTTGGCATGTTAATTCCACAGCACCCTCGAGATAGTATTCACAAACAACGCTACATAAATCATCAGATTTTTTTTTATTCTCACTGGTCTCTTATGGGTCATCACAAAACACACTTAATCATTCCTATAATTTACATTTCGTCAAAAAGTTTCAACAATAAAGAAGTCACAATCATTTGAATGATAAAGCACCGTTCTTGGCGTCCATTTTGAATAGTCGACCACAGACAATAGATGAAATCATCCACGGCAGAAAATCGTACGGGCGTATCTACCGAAGATTATAATATTTCATTTCATATGAACACTGAGGAATAATCTTTGATTGTTACGCTAAGTTTCATCCGAGCTACGCGCACATACGACATTTCGGATGTAATGTAAGGAATCCGGTCTTTATTATGCTCGATTCTGTCGGACAATGATGTAAGGACATAATATTTCATCTGACAAAATGAGATGATGTATTCAGAGCGATGTAGGCTGGCTCTTTTCAAATATTATATTACATATTTCTTGTAGTATTAAATGAATTGTTGCTATTTTCGACTCTAAATGATGCAAGAAAGGAATGGAAAAAATGTAGCTGTAATGAATGACGCAGTTATTAAAAAATCAAATAAACTAACCATCACACCGTTTTACCGTAGGGATAAGCAGAGTGGATAGAACGCCATATCACTCTATCTTCGCATACAGACTTCGTTTTCTTTACACCCATGCATCTTCTCGCCCACCAGCCAATTATTACAACTTTTGACATATACGTCTTTCAGTAAAAATATTCATTTTTAGCTACTCTTTTTATTGCTTTTTTTATTCAATTACTTTATATTTTTCTGTTATGAGTTTTTAATAAAATATTTGTTTTAACTTTAGTTTCTTTAGCTTTTCTACTTTATTCTTATTTTTATTGAATAATTGTTGCATGCTGTAAACAATTATTATTAAGGGTGACGCATTTAGTAATAATATATAATTTGTAATCTATATAAAAAAAAAAACAGTAGATCTCCGTTTGCCCGAATTCCTATCACACGAATTGTCAAATATCCGAATCAGTATCAGGTCAGGATATAAAAAATAATTTAGATGTCATTACAACAAATATAGTCGTAGACTTTGCTGGACATGTTAAATTAAATAGCCGCGTAGGCTTTCACGACAACACAGTTTTCAATACGTATCTTTTTTGGGTGATCACGTGTAAGTTGGATTCGTTCCGACGTTCCGGAGACGACGACGTATCCAAATGTAATAGCAAATTACCTTAAATCAATAGATTTACCCAATGGAAAAGGGGAATAAAGAGAAAAGAGGAAAGGAAGTATTATAGAAGAGAAAAAATATATTATTTCAGACGTGATTTAAACAGAGATACTGTAGTTACATCTTTCATGGCGGATGGGAGATGATTCCAAAGTCGAGCCGCATGGACACGGTAATATAAATAAGAGAAGAAAGAGGAATTGTTGATGGATATTAAGAGAGTGCTTATATTACTTGTGACCTGATATGGCTAGTTTAAGTGGCTACTTTACACACTGTGTAACATTCACCATTATGTCTATGTTTAAACATCCAAGGAGAGTGATTTGCTAATGAATGTGCAAAAGTCGAACGTCATGGTCTTTGAAAGAAATGTAACTATGACTGAATGTAAGATTGTAGTAAATGGAGATAGTTTGAAACAGGTCGAAGAATTTGTATATCTGGGTAGTATGTTTACTAGAGATGGAAATATGGACAAGGATATTGAAAGGAGGGTTAGTGCCGGTAACAGAGTTAATGGTGCCTTAAAGTCTGTCGTAGCAAATAAGTGTCTATCGCAAGAGGCTAAATTAGCAGTTCATAATGGAGTTCTGGTACCAACCCTAATGTATGGAAGCGAAGCATGGAGTTGGAAAAAAAGGGACGAAAGTAGACTGATAGCTGTTGAAATGCGATCCCTCAGGCGAATGTGCGGAAAAACAATGTATGATAGGTGCCCTAATGTCGAAATTAGAGCAGAATGCAAGGCTGAGTTAAGCATTATCGACAAAATTAAGAAAGGTCTTTTGCGATGGTTCGGTCATGTGGAGCGAATGAATGATGAAAGAACGGCTAAAAAGATTTATGATGCGAATGTGTCTGGTTGTAGAAGTCGAGGAAGGCCGAGAAAGACATGGCATGATCAAGTACAACAAATTCTTGAAAGTGGTCATGTGAAAAGTCGGAATAATCGACGTGCGTGCATGAGAAGATGTATGAATGTGAAGGAAGCAAAGGAAGTGTGCCAGGACAGAGTGGTGTGGCGTTCTATCCTCTCTGCCTACCCCTCCGGGGAAATGGCGTGATGGTTAGTTAGTTAGTTAGTTAGTTAAACATCCACATTCCGTCAACTATTCTATCTGTTGACTTTTACGAAGTGAAAGAGCTGAAACCTTCATCATGCGGGTGAGATTCGTCCAGCTGAACCAATTCACCTGCTATTGTATACTTCTACTTAATGCCATCAACAATGTTTCGAGTGTGTCCAAATGTTTGCAGACAGGCTAGATTTTACTAAAGTGACTACTTAAACCATTCAATGACAGGTTATAAGTCCTGTAAATGCATATACTTTTATTACTTTCATAATCCCTTCTCAAAATGTCTGTCTCCCTGTCTGTATCAAAAAATTCATTTTATTTTATTTTATTTTTACATCTGAGCATGTTTTTCATTCTTTATTTCCATTCTTAATTTTTAATTACACTTACAAATTTTCTTCATTTTTAATATTATTTCCATTTGTAAATACTCACTACAAACTACAAACTTTAAAATATCTTTTTTTCACTTAAATTTTTAATTTTTAAACAACTTTCATTTATGTTTTTCTTTTTCCTTCTCTGTTTTATACTTTCATAATTAACCTAACATTTAATCGCTTTTTAATATGGAAACTTCACTGGTCCATTAGAATTAAGTCTAATTGTGTAAAATATTAAACTTTGTAACTGTACTGTATGTTTCCTGAATAAAAGAAAATACATTTTTATAGTAAACAAACGGATATAGTGTATAAACTCAGAACTAATAACAGATTTCCACAAAGTTTATAAAGTTAGTAAAGAAAACATACTATATATTAAATAAATACATATAAGTTTACACATATAAAATTTTTATTTTCATGTACTCGTAAATACGAGTATTTTTCAATAATCTATTTTTTAATTTTTTTTTTTAAAGAAAAGTAAGTTAATGTAAATTAGGCGGGATTAGGACAAGGATGCTTGAAGAGAGGATAAGGAGGGGAAAGGAGATGTACATATTTATTGTTATAATGTCTACCAAGTTACATAATGCATTTTTAGTGTAAATTTAAAATCTGACAGAGTGATGTTTGTGTAATTTATATCTTTAAACTTTGTATTGCACACTGAAAAAGTCCTACGAAAAAAAGCATTTTTAACATACAATGTTTTACTTATTGGTACATAAACCAGGTGGTACTGTCTACAAATCCTAGCTGGCACATGTATTGTTATTAAACTAAGTAGTTCGTACAGTCAACTTTCCTGTCATAATTTTGTAAAGTAGTAGTTGGTCCGCACACACTCTGCGGTATTGTAGAGAAGTGATTCTATAGTAGGTGGAGGCAGTGAGAGTTGATACATAAGAAATACATGAAATTAGATCAAAATAACTCGTAAGAGAGGAAATCCAGCCTGTTTGCAAACATTCGGACATACTCAAAACATTGTTGGAAAAAAATGTTTATGAACACTTTTTTAAGAGATAGGGTAAAAGATTGCATTTTCACTAGCGGAAGATATTTAAGTAGGAAATTCCTTATGGATTTTTAAAACATATAAGTTTTTTTTCCATGTTTATCAAATGTTTTTTCTTTTTATACTGATGTGTTATAAACTGTTTTTTTATTGTATTTCTGATGTTGTATAGTATTTGCTTTGATAATGTGTTGTTTAAGTTCATTATTCGTCCCAACTCAACTCATGACCTTGCTCCCATAGAGTTGAAACTTACGTACGTCTTAAAAAATGTAAAATAAATTATTGTAAATAAATAAAATAAACAAAAAAGAAATCGAAACTCTAAATGCTCGCACTCAACATTTCTGAAAAATTCCTTCATCTCAGTAGAGATATGCGTATTTTAAATTTGGTTGGTACAGTGCAGCTGTATTACAAAAGAAAAGAACACAGATCCAAATAGCTTTACCGAAAAGAGAAAGTTTCGTCTCTGTCTTTAATATTGTTCCACCCTCCCTCGGGATTTGAACCAATATAGTTAGGCCCGCAGACGGGAGAAGCATAGTGTATGGGACTCAGGGCTTTGTGAAAATTGTGTCACAGATCATTGAAGCGAAATGTGGAATAATTTATCGTGCTAGTACATTTATATGTTATATAGTACGCAATAAATAAAAAAACATAGAAAGGATTGAAAATGTTTCACGAAAATTTTTTAAATACCTAGATTATGAAAAACAATAAAACGCTTTCTACTTACAGCCAATCTGCCAAACACAATGGATTTTACCCTTAAACATAAATTAACTTACATAAATTATTAAATATCAAAGAAGACTATTTTAACCTACTCTCCAAAATAAATCTAAATGTCCCCTTTCGCGTGACAAGAAATAAGTATTTGTTCCATCTGCCAGTCTGTAGCACTAACTATGCACAACAATCTTACTTCTATCGTTCTTGCTCTAATTATAATGCTTTTTTTTTCATCTATTGATATATTTTACATACCCCTTAATTTATTTAAAAATAAATTAAGACTCATTCTTTCTGGCTGTGATACGACCCCACTTACTATTTAATAATGCTCATACTTACACACATCTAAACACTTACTCCCACACAAATACACATAAGCACACCTCTACACTTATTCTCATACAAATACACTTAAATACACCCTTTTGTTGTACCATAATTTAATATGTGTGATTCTTATTTGGAAACTTAGCTGGTCTGTCTTTAAACCGTATTTTTTTAATGTTAAAAATCATTGTTGACTGTTTGTTTCTTTAAGATAAATAAATATATGTAAATGTATGTGTCCAGGTAATCAAAATTATTTGAGTGTTAAAATTTCAGACATCCACAAGTTTTGAAATGCACGATGACAAACTGCAAAATAAAAAATAAACATATTTTTTTGACAAAAGAATTTCAAAACTTTAGTTGTAAACAGAGTTAAAATAATAAACGTCCGTGCGCTCTGTAAATGTAAGACGGGTCATAATCTAGCTCCCATTTGTTAATTTAATTTTCTGTCGAAAGCCAGTAAAACTGTTAATAAGGGTTTGCTATATTACTAACAATAATGGTTTGAGTTGGTCCAATTTTTTTAGACAAGGACTGGATTCAACCCCCTAGGGAGCTGTTGACAGACATGAAGAACATTTTACAAAAGGGAATATAGAAGTCTAGGCATCCATAGGGCTTATAACCTGTCATTGGCTGGTTTGAGTAGCCACTTTACACACAGTGTAACATTCATAATTTTGCATATATATTTTAACATGTATGGGAGCAAAGTGTGGACTTGGAAAAGCAAGCAATTATGAAAGTAGGCTAAATGCTGTCAAAATGTGTTCTCTCAGGCGAGTGTGTGGTAAAACTATTTACGATTGATGCACAAATGTCGAGATCCGTAAATTGCGTAGGGCTGAAATAAGCATTATCATCAAAATCAAGAAAAGAGCTCTGTATCGGCTTGGACATGTAGAGCGAATGGACAACGAAAAGAGGACTAAAATATTTACGATGCGAATGTTGATAGATGCAGAAATAGATGAAGACCTAGATAGACATGGCATGACCAAATCCAACAAACATGTCAAAAGTCGGAGTTATCATCGCGCGTGCATAAGAAGGTGTATGAATGTAGAAGAAGCGAGATCTGTGTGCAAAAACATAGTTATATGGCGTTCTATCATCTCTGCCTACCCTCACGGAGAAAAGGCATAGTAGTTTGTTTGTTATGAACTTGAGAAAAGTATTTTTTGTTTGATGCAAATATTGTTTTTATGATTATGTTTGTTCCTTGTTTAGCTAAAACTTATCTGGACATACAAAATAAATAGTGAGTGATATTTTAACCCTTCTGAGACCACGACAATACTTCAATCAAGCGACAAATCGATACGTAAATAATTACTCAACCCTTTCCCCCTAAGGGTTATCCCATCTACCCCTGTCATTCTTTCATCCCTTTATTTATTTAAAAGACTCCCGATAAACTTATACCAAAGGATCTTTATCAGTTGTATATTTTTTATACTTAATTAAAAAGGTAAACTTACTTTCACAAAGTTGTATGAAATTCTCATTTTTATTTACGTTTGCTTTATGAACAATTAAAGAAAACACTGTTAATTTTCCATTTTAATCGGGGTCATGAAAAAAAAGTTGCAAATAATATGTAAAAAAATAAAATATGACTCGAAGATACTTCCATCATATTTTAAAATTATGTAGATCAATTATTTGATTACATTTTTTTAATGCTTTTTGAAGTAATATTTAAATTGTTTTGTCCGTTTTTTATCTCGTCCCTCTGTCAATGGGGTGGTAGTACACTGCCCTCCCTTACTCTTTAAGCATAATAAATGAGATGACACATTACAAACGAAACCTGCATATATTTTCTGCAACAAACAGGGCGGGAGATTTAAATACGTAATATGTTCTTTATTTGTAAAACTCTTAGCCAAATAATGAAATGCAGCCCCTTAAATTGTGTTATAAAAATAATAATTGGTTTATCTTAGTTTTATGTATGTGTTTATTTTTTGAAGGGTTCTTTTGTAGAGAAAGGAAAATTTATTTTTATCTATTCAGTCTTTTAAAATAAAGTAGGTTTGGGTAAAGGCATTACAGAAAAAGAGTCAATGTCGATTAACATCACGAGATTATTATTATTATCACAGTTTCTCGTTTCTTCATCCGTTGGTGCATAGGACACTGCATCGATTCACTTAATCAGAGGTTTTAGGTTCGAACCACAAATTGATTTCCATTTTCTAATAGTGAGTTATTTACAACTCTTTGAAAATGGCCACCAAAATTGAAATATTTGCGGATATAAAAAAAAATGTAGAGTGTCTTTAACATCTGCTACATTGAGGTAAAGTGATGATCACCTTACGTTTCATGTGCCAGTCCAGGGACATGAAATGTTGCATTATAAAACAACGTTTTTAATGTCTATTTCATTTTGACTTGCCCAAGAAACGAACCAGAGATAACAACAACAAAAACAACAAACGAGGCTTAGAAGATAGAACACCAAACCACAATTGGACGAGTTATAGATAGTAATAATAATTATAAATAACTTATATAGCGCCATTTTCGTATTATAATACCTCAAGGGCGCTTGACAAAGTGATTATATAAAGATATGAATTTAACTTTAACTTTTTAATTTAAGAAAAATAATGTACTTTGTCACCACATGCTAAGAATTTATTCAAATGATTTAGAGAACAAGTAGGTTTTAAGTTTCTTCCGAAACATCACTTCACTCTCACAGTTTCGGACCTCTGCTGGGAAAGCATTCCATGCCGTAGGGCCTGCGACCGCAAATGCGCGTTCACCAAATTTAGTGCGCTGTTTGCGTAGAGGTATAATAATAACTTTTCCTTTCGACGTTGATGTAGCTAATCTAAGCATAAGACGTCTGTCAGCTAGTTCATCTGGAATACAGCCAGCAGAGGTGCGAGGCTGTGAAAGTGAAGTGATGTTTCGGAAAAAACTTAAAACCCACTTGTTCTCTAAATCATTTGAATTAATCCGTAGCACGTGACAACAAAATAAATTATTTTAATTAAATTACAAATTTAAAAGCTTCAATTAAATAAACTTAACAATAGAATCACCATGTAAAGCGCCCTTGAGGTATTTTATTACGAAAATGGCGCTATATAAGTTATCCACAATAAATAAATACAGAGTTCCCTTAGATATTCCGGAGCAGAGTTGTGCAGCGAGTTTGTATTCCACCCTCTGTGGTAAACGTAGCCAGTGTAATTCCCAAAGTAGTGGAGTGATATGACCGAACTTAGAGATTCCAAAAATAATCTGATCTGTATTCTTCCACCTAAGCGCTTAGTAAATTTAATGAAACGGAACAAAATAAATGCACTTGATTTTCCAGTATCCTCGTGGAAAGTATGCAACTTCAACCAACATGCCTGTTTAATATTCGTATGCATGGCGTGCACATGGGGTGACGAGTGCCCCTGACGGCAATTAATGGGTTATGATAATTGTGTCATATATCCATAATCCCCGACAAATTAGATTTGTAATGCACATTATTGCAATAATGCAACATTATGGATAATAATTAATTTCTTTCCGACCATGTAAACGATTTAATTTTATTTAAATTTATTTCGACAGAGAAGAAAAACATTTTTGAGGAGGGAATATGGAAGTCTGGGCATTTACAGGGCTTATGACCTGTCATTGGCTGGTTTAAGTGGCCACTTTATACACTGTGTAACATTCACCATTCTGCCCGTGTTTGAACATCCACATTTCCTCAACTCTTCCATTTGTTGACTTTTGTGAAGTAAAAGAGCTGAAACCTTTATCACGTGGGTAAGACTCATCCAGCTGAACCAAATCACCTCCTAGGCAATGCGTGAAAACAATTTTCTAACTTTTATACTTCTTTTTTTACCAGGTAGTTAATTCAACAATATTTGAGTGTGTCCAAATGCTTGCAGACTGGCTGGATTTCCTCTCGATTCAAATTTAAATTAATTTCAACAGAGAGCCACTTAAACCAGCCAATGACAGGTCATTAGCCCTGTAAATGCCTAGACTTCCATATTCCCTTCTCAAAAATGTTTTCCCTCTCTGTTGAAATAAATTTAAAAATGAATTACTCCCTGGGAAGGAAATCCAGCCAGTCTGCAAGCATTTAGACATACTCAAACATTGTTGATTTTATTTTATATCTATGCTGGCTGTGCCCACTACTGGACAGCAAAAAAAAAATTCTTAGACCTCAAACTACCTACCTCTTTAAATTAAGGCTTTGCCTCAAGGAGTTTTAAAGGTTTCGTCAAGCACAGGCTGTTTGGAAAGAGCTACTATTGAGTCAAAGAATATTTGCAGGACAAGACAGCTTGGCATTAGATTCGTGTTTATTAATTTAAGTTTGTTAATTTCAATTGCGTGATCGATTAGAATATATAAGATCGTTAAGTTTATTTTACTTATTGTTGAAATGTATTATAAAGCTGTAATTTATTACGTTTATAAGTGATCCAATGAATCCTATGTAAAACTAAATACTAAACTAAACTAAAGATTGGAGAGATACTCCGCCCTTGCACTATTTATCTGCAAGACGTGTTGGGATGTTTATTGTACGGCGCTTTTTAGGTGATTTTCACAAAATGGCACTTTATACATTGCATTTTGTTTCAACATATTTTTCCTGAAAAATCTAAAAAATTCTTTGTCTCAAATAAATCGTAAGATAATTATTAACCTACTTTTTTAATCATTTTTTTTGCACCACAATAGGCCAAAATGCCCAATCACAGTGCTGAATTACAGTACAAAATACGAAGGCTGGAAAAAAAAACACATTTTATTAATGTATTCTCACCGGGAATTAAACCCGGAATCTTCCGCGCGTGAATCGAGTATCTTAGCCATTACACCACGAAGGTCGTTTTTTTGTTTGTAGAAGCATGTATTCGCATTTTATTTCTGGTCTCTTTAAAAAACAATCGTCGTTTCTACCCTTATTATTATTGCAATTCCTTCCACCCCTGACCGAGGCCTTTGTGTTTCTACCGCCAAGTCGAGGCTAGACTTACTCTTGAGTGGGTATTAGATATTTGGGGATGAATTGGAAACATAATAGCGATAATAAAAACCTTGTTCCCGTCGCTACTGAATTATTCACCCCCTCCAATTCCTCGGGGGGATGTTTACACAATAAGCGTGCTGGGGTAGGTTTATATGGGGGTTGTTGGAACTGGTTCTTTCAAGAACTGGGCTACTTTTCGTCCGTAGGTCACTTTAACCCGGTTACTGAATTTTGGAGTAAAGATTTTCATGAAAAAATCCGTCGGACATTTTTTGGAAAGCGAATGAAATATTTATTTTTTAAACAACCCATTTAAAGAATTTTAAAGCATTTTTAAAATGAAAATAATATAAAGTCTTTTAGACGAAACAAATTAAGTTGGTATATTTTAATTTTATATTCCGGTTACTGCGTTTCGAAGGAACGGTTTTCTAGAAATAATTATATTCGTTTGTAGGTATTTAAAATGTATTAATTTAATTCGTTTTATAAACAGATAGAGATTTAAATGTATACATTTCAGAAAAAAATACAAAAGAAAATAGCAAAAAGAAATCACTCACATTTCACCCTGTCTTTCCATACAGATCTCGCATCCTCTGCATTCGTACATCTTCTCATGCACGCACGCCGATTATTCCGACTTTTGACATGTCCATCATCGAGTATTTGTTCAATTTGGTCGTGACATGTATTTTTAGACTTTATTCGTTAGATCCTTTTAACCCTTCTTTCGTTGTCCATTCGCTCTGCATGTTCAAACGAATGCACCACTCTTTTTTGAGTTTGTTGATAATACTAATCTCAGCCGAATAAAATCCTTGGATCTGAATATTAATCTTATTATCTTTAACTAAATAAAGGTACATAATAAAAAAATTACAAATATGTTTAGGCGGATAAATGAAATAAAGTTTTTAGTTGTTAACCGAAAGATCCCTGAACGATCGAAGTTCCGCTTAAAAAAACGACATTGTGAGACGTGCTGGCACATTGTAGATGGAAATAGCTCAATAGTTCAGGAGTGAACAGCTATAGACTAAAGAAGAAGAGAAAGACCGGAAAGAACATACAGGCATTCACATAAAATATTAAATTTTTATTTTGCTTTTATAATGTAATGCTATTATTTCTTAAATCTAAAATGATTACTTTAAAGATATTATTTCTAAAATTATCTAAATACGTATTACAAGAAAAAAAAACTAAATGATTTTAAATGTAAAAGTCCATGAAATGACATTTATCGTCGAAGACTAACAAAACATAATAAACGACAAACATCAAATCAATAATTATTGAATAGTATGTCTTATTTTTATTTTTACTGCTTTATTGTCAAATAAAATATTTGTCAAAACAATATATTAGGTACCGAAAATCATATTATTTTATTGCATCCTGTATGAGTCTTTACGCGCTTATAGGAAATTTCTCTATCTTGTTATCAATTATTTTTTAAACATAAGGGTTTCCGATAAAGTTCTCAATGATAATAAATTTTAGAAGCAATAAAATAATTACCAATCATATCTTCGAATTATCATTCGAAAATGTGACGTGTTTAACTAAACATAGGTTAAAAAAATCATTAAACAAACATTTTTGAAATCTGCGAGTTGGCTATAAAACAAAATGTGTTAGGTCGCTTGGTATTTTATTTTATTTTATTTTATTTTATTTGGGAAATCAACAGTTCTACATTCATATTTTTAGTAAACAAACAGATATAGTGTATAAACTCAGAACTAATAACCGATTTCCACATAGTATACAAAGTTAGTAAAGAAAATATATTACATATCAAATAAATACATACAATTTATACAATATTTTGAGTTGGTCCAAATTTTTGTAGACAAGGACTGAATTCAACTCCCTGGGGAGCTGTTCATATTATCCAGCTCCCCGGGGAGTTAAATCCAGTACTTGTCTACAAAATTTTGGACAAACTCAAAATATTGTTGATAAATTATCTGGTCCATGAAGTATAGAATTTGAAAAAATAATATTTTTAGGCGTTGCTTAGTATGTAGGTGAAATAGTTCAATTAGATGAATCTCACCCGCATAAATAAAGGTTTCAGCTTTTTAACTTCACAAACATCAACAAATGAAAAAATTGAAGGAATATAGATGTTTAAACATAGGCAGAATGGTGAATGTTACACAGTGTGTAAAGTGGCCACTTAAACCAGCCATTGATAGGTCATAAGCCCTGTAGATGCCTTGACTTCTATATTACCTTCTCTTGAATGTTCTTCATCTCTGTTGTAAAATGTTAATACAATTTATACATATAAAAATGTTATTCTCATGTAATCAAAGATTTTTTAAATATTTATTTTAAGAACATTAAGTGATGATCAACTTGCCACCGATTTCATGCCGAAATAAGAAAATCGTTGCTTCTGATTTTATGAAAATTAGTTCACAATGATTTAACCCCTACATACCTAAATTAAATTTATATCAAAGATTTTTTTTTTAAATTGCCACTTATATTTTTTTTCTTTCATTTATTAAATTTTTAACAATTCTTATAAAATAGCCTTTGTAAGGAAAATTGATTGTCAACTTTTTTTTACGTTCTAATGATTTAATTTTTTGGGCTATATAAATGGGTCATAAAAACCAGCTTTAAATAACTTACTACTAACCTCGGACCTCTGATCCACAAGTCCGCAGTACTTACCACGGAACCACAACCTGATTTTTATTTTGAAACTGATAGTAATAATAGTCGACGAAAATCATTAAACATGTATTATTTATTTATTTATTCCGGATAATTTTTATAGCGATATTTTTGTGGTAAATCTTCAATTCAACATTCTAACACGTCCTGAAGCTACAGAACGCATAGACGGTTAGGATTTTAGGTCCCCTTTTCCAATAGATTATTTTAAATTACAAAAATACACAGGAGTTAGATAAAAACATGTCTTGCAGCTACAGAGCGCACGAGTGGTTACAATCTTGCCCCAATTTACTATTGTCTTATGTTTTATATATGTTCAGTAAAATTGATTTAATTTTATGAAATATAACTAAGAATGACATCGGGAATTTGCTCAAAACATACAAACGATCCAGCTATCAGACTATAAAACTAACTTTTTTGTGCATTACTAGTATAAGCAGAACAAATTCCAGATGAACTAGCTGACAGGCATCTCACGCTTCGATCAGTTACGTCTACGGCGAGAAGAAAAGTTATTATACCTCTACGCAAACAGAGCACTAAATTTAGTGAACGCGCATTTGCGGTCATGGCATGCTCATGCGCATTATGGCATGGAATGTTCTCCCAGCAGAGGTGCGAGGCAGTGAAAGTGAAGTGATGTTTAGGAAAAAACTTAAAACCCACTTGTTCTTTAAATTATTTGAATAAATCCGTAGCATGTGACAGCAAATCAAATTGTTTTAATCAAATAAAAAATTTAAAAGCTTCAATCAAATTTATTTATCTATAGAATCTTTATGTAAAGCGCTCTTGAGGTATTGTATTACGAAAATGGCGCTTTATAAGTTATCTTTAATAATTATAATACTTAGGGATACCAGTAATGTCACCTGTTTTTAATTATGATAAATACGGAAATAAAAAATCTTTAATTTTATGTAAATTTGAATTTACATATTTTATATTAATATTTTTAACTTTTTGTTCAAACACGTTTGTATATTGACGAAATTTTTGCCAAATTGCTTTTTTTTCTAACCAACTAAGAAAATGAGGTCTTTTCCACACCCGGCTGAAAGTGTTAAAAGTTCATGTCAATTTTAAATCATTGTTTTATGCTAATTTTGGATCTGCATACGCATTTTAATATACCCTCAAGACGTAAATTTTAAATTTATCGCGTGTTATTTTAAAAAAATTCCTTTTTTATTCAAAGCGCAATAATTTATTTGCATTTTTTAATAATTTGTTCCCAGAACCTATGACATAATTATTGGAAGTGTATATTTTCATGATTTACAAATGTCTTTATATTTTATTTATTCAAATTTGGTTTTTAGAACTCATAATGTATTTTATATAAAGTTGAAAAATACACAATCGACATTGAGCCATTCGTATCAATTGCAAAAAAATTAAAATGGGATGTGTTATTTATCAACTTGCAAAAGGCTGTGGTAAATAATTCCTTTGCGCGCGGTGCTGTAACATCGTGTTACCACAAGTAAAAGACGGAATATTCTTAAGCTCAGACATTTGAAATAAAAAAACATTGAGACATACAGTTTAATAATTCCTTTTCCATAGTTTTAAAAAAAATGATTAATTTAACCAACAAGCAACAACAACAATTAATTTAAGCAACAACAAAAAAATTATAAATTCGCCGCTCAAAATTCACGCGTGCATCCCCCATCACTGTTGACAACAGACTGAATTAGTTTTACACAACACCGGCTACAAAACAGCATCTCTGTTTTTATTGTTATGTGTTTTATGTTCGTCCCCTTTCTATTACAGATTAATTGCTGTGTTTGCGGACATCGTTCTTCGGGTAGCAAAGTTAAATATTTTCTGTAATCAAATCCAGCATAGTTATTCAAATTTTACTTTCTAAATCCGGTGTGAATATGTCCATTTGAAGATCACAAAAAATACAGCTTCATCGTTTAAAAAATAAGAGAGATATATTAAGTCTTGTTTAGTATGTCGACTAGTGTGGCATCACAGTCACACAAGAGTTAAAATGATTTATTTTCATTAATCCACAGACATATGTAGTTTATACATTATACGGAGTTTTAATTTTTAACTTTAACATTTTTTTTAGAAGTCGGTGTTTTTCATCTTAAATGTTTACCCAAAGGAATTTCTAATTTTTTTTCATAGGCTGCTTAACATTTGACCAAATTCTTTTAAAAAAAAATTTTTTTAATTAAGTCACATACCGTTAATAATTCGCTATTTTGAAAAAGGTTTTTTTTGTAATAACTACATTTACGATGGGTATTTAGTATGGATAACTTATATTCCATCATTTTTCTTATAGCCTCAAGGTCGCTGATTAAATATGCATGATATTATGTCGGTTTTAAAATCATCTGAAAAATGTCGAGATCCGTGCATAGTGTAAGGCTGAAATAAGCACTATTCACAAAGTAAAGAAAGAAGTTGAGAACATTTAGATGTGTGTAATCAATAAGTTATCAAATATCATTTCATTCGTAATATTAATGTATAGGTTTTTACACCTTATATTTATATGAAAAATAAAAAACAGTTTTGAAATAAATAAATAAATATAGTGGGATATATATTTTTTTTTTATCAATATTCCTACAGAGATGAGGTAGAATTTTTTTCAAATTCAGGATTATCGATATTCGAGCGTTTACAGGGTTTATGACCTGTCATTGGCTGGGTTGAGTGGCCACTTTACGTACAACATTCCCCATTCCGCTTATTAGCGAATATCGACAATGGTATCATTTTTGATTCTTGTATATATCTTATTAAATGAGAAAGCTTTCACTAGCGTGTTGGAGCACCATCTATGTATTGATATTGAAGTTAAGTATTTTTAATTAGCATATTACTTTATTTTATGTATTTAAGACTCTTCCGAGTTAAATTAAGTACTAGTAATCGCCTGCAGATGATTCTGCAATTTATTTATACTTATATTTTGACCAGATCTTATTACACATGTAATGTAATAAATATAGTGGGAAACTACTATATCAGGATTTTTTCTTAAATTCGCTTTTTGAATGTTAATTTATTGTAATTAAAAGGGTCAATATAGGGAAGTTCCAATTGAATCTAGTTTGCATAGATATTATAAATTTATGAATAACTACAAATAACTTTAGTAGACTCATTTAACATTCTGCACGAGACACCATTGTCCATTCTTCTACAATAGAACACTCATCAGGGTCCTCTTGTTCTACTGAGGAAGTGATCATTTTATCTCCAGTTCTACACTTGTCTACGACGAATACTGGCTCTAAATTATTCCTCACAGTTGTTCGCTTCGTATAGGGTTGCCATCTGTCTCAATTTATGGGGACTGTCACAATTATTGAGACCTCTGTTACGAGAAAACCAATAATAAACAACTCTCTGAATACAAAAATAAATTGGAGCATATGTATAATACTGGGTTCTCCAATATAGTTCTTCCAAAATTCATTAATAATAACGATAAAACAACTTTGGACTACGAGTATACTAAAAATTTTACCTGCTCCTATTAAAATATTAAAAAAACACAATTTAAATAGCTCGAGATAAATTTATGCTTAAGATCTGGATTTTGCAACGTAATTTTCTTAATTTTCTTATTTTCCATTTGATTAGATTTTTTTATTTGGACCACTTTAATTTTAATATTCTATCTTGTACATTACTTAAATGTTTATATTTTTTCATAGTCACAAGATTTTGGAATGTTATAAAATCAAAAGTAGGATAACATTGTTGTATTATTATGTGAGGTGTGGTCTGTCCTGATTGTTGTGTGGTGTTGTGGAGTACTATGCTGTGTTAAATGCTCTTCTGTAGTTTTTTATTAATAATTCATCGCGTTTGTTTAGCTTGCTTAACGTGCTTGCGTAGCTGTGAACAGTGACTCAAATGCGCTAAGAAGACA